>NW_024519875.1:0-3223 GCF_017590135.1 Pyrgilauda ruficollis
GCCCGAGTTTGCCCGAATCGGCCCCGAGTTTGCCCGAATGTGCCCGAATTTGCCCGAAATGCCCGAATGTGCCCAAATTTGCCCGAATTTGCCCGAGTTTGCCCGAATTTGCCCTGAATTTGCCCGAGTTTGCCTGAATGTGCCCCAAATGTGCCCGAGTTTGCCCCGAAATGCCCGAAATGCCCGAATTTGCCCGAGTTTGCCCGAGTTTGCCCGAGTCGGCCCCGAAATGCCCGAAATGCCCGAATTTGCCCGAGTTTGCCCGAAATGCCCGAGTTTGCCCGAGTTTGCCCGAAATGCCCGAATCGGCCCCGAAATGCCCGAAATGCCTGAATTTGCCCCGAATTTGCCCGAGTTTGCCCGAAATGCCCGAATTTGCCCGAAATGCCCGAATTTGCCAGAGTTTGCCCGAATCGGCCCCGAATTTGCCCGAAATGCCCAAATTTGCCCAAATTTGCCCGAGTTTGCCCGAGTCGGCGCGCTCTCACCCCGCAGCCCAGGAAGAAGCGCAGCAGGCGCACGAAGAAGCCGCGCGAGTCGCCGGCGCCGTCCCCGTGCCGGACGGGGTCCAGGAGCCTGGAAACGGGGGAAAACACCGGGAAATCGGGAAAATGGGGGAAACACTGGGAAATCGGGAAAATGGGGAAAACACAGGGAAAAACGGGAAAAATGGGGAAAAACACGGGGGAAAACACCGGGAAAACGGGGAAAATGGGGAAAAACACTGGGAAAATGGGAAAAATGGGGAAAACACGGGGAAAAACACCGAGAAAATGGGAAAAAACACGGGGAAAACACGGGGAAAAACACGGGGAAAATGGGAAAAATGGGGAAAACATGGGGGGGAAGTGGGGAAAATGGGGGAAAACACCGGGAAAATGGGAAAAATGGGGAAAACACGGGGAAAATGGGGAAAACATGGGGAAAAACATGGGGGAAAACACCGGGAAATCGGGAAAAATGGGGAAAACATGGGGGGAAAAACCGGGAAAACGGGGAAAATGGGGAAAACACTGGGAAAATGGGAAAAATGGGGAAAAATGGGGAAAACACGGGGAAAATGGGAAAAATGGGGAAAACACGGGGAAAAACATGGGGGGGAAATGGGGAAAATGGGGAAAACACCGGGAAAATGGGAAAAATGGGGAAAACACGGGGAAAATGGGGAAAACATGGGGAAAAACCGGGAAAATGGGAAAAACACGGGGGGAAAACACGGACGGGGAAAATGGGAAAAAACATGGGGAAAAACATGGGGAAAAAATGGGGGGAAAATGGGGGAAAACACGGGGGGAAATGGGAAAAACACGGGAAAAACAGGAAAAATGGGAAAAAATGGGGGGAAAACAGGAGGAAAATGGGGGAAATGAGGGGAAAAATGGGAAAAAACAGGGGGGAAAATGGGGGAAAACACGGGGGGAAGGGGAAGAAGAGGGGGAGGAATGGGGAAAATGGGGGAAAAACATGGGAAAAATGGGGGGAAATGGGAAAAACACAGGAAAAACACAGGAAAAATGGGAAAAAATGGGGAAATGGGGAAAAACACGGGAAAAACACAGGAAAAATGGGAAAAAATGGGGAAATGGGGAAAAACACGGGAAAAACACAGGAAAAATGGGAAAAAATGGGGGGAAAACAGGAGGAAAATGGGGGACATGAGGGGAAAAATGGGAAAAAACAGGGGGGAAAATGGGGGAAAACACGGGGGAAATGGGAAAAATGAAGAAAAAACATGGGGAGAATGGGAAAAAATGGGGGGAAAATGGGAATAAACACGGGGAAAAACACGGGGAAATGGGAAAAAATGGAGAAAATGGGGGAAAAATGGGGAAAAAAACGGGGGAAAATGGGAAAAAATGGGGGAAAAACGGGGGAAAATGGGAAACATGGGAGCAAATGGGAAAAACACAGGAAAAACACAGGAAAAACACAGGAAAAACAGGAAAGAAATGGGGAAATGGGGAAAAACACGGGAAAAATACAGGAAAAATGGGAAAAAATGGGGGGAAAACAGGAGGAAAATGGGGGACATGAGGGGAAAAATGGGAAAAAACAGGGGGGAAAATGGGGGAAAACACGGGGGAAATGGGAAAAATGAAGAAAAAACATGGGGAGAATGGGAAAAAATGGGGGGAAAATGGGAATAAACACGGGGAAAAACACGGGGAAATGGGAAAAAATGGAGAAAATGGGGGAAAAATGGGGAAAAAAACGGGGGAAAATGGGAAAAAATGGGGGAAAAACGGGGGAAAATGGGAAAAATGGGGGGAAATGGGAAAAACACAGGAAAAACACAGGAAAAATGGGAAAAAATGGGGAAATGGGGAAAAACACGGGAAAAACACAGGAAAAATGGGAAAAAATGGGGAAATGGGGAAAAACACGGGAAAAACACAGGAAAAATGGGAAAAAATGGGGGGAAAACAGGAGGAAAATGGGGGGAAAATGGGAAAAAAAGGGAAAAAAAGGGGAAAACCAGGGATGGGATAGAAAAAAAGTTGGGAAAAACAAGGTCCCCCCTCCCCCCCTTTCCCGAGGGATTGGGAAGGGCCGGGATGAGAAAATGCAAAATTTTGGGACGGAAAAATTCCGGGATGAGGAAATCGCAGCTGCTGGGAGGGGCCGGAGCCGATTCCCAGAAAATTCCCCCGGGATTGGGGAGGGGGAGATTCCCAGAGTTTGGGACTGGAATTTTCAGGAGTTTGGGGCTGGAATTCTCAGGATTTTGGGGTTGGAATTTTCAGGATTTTGGGATCAGAATTCCCAGGGTTCTGGGATCAGAACTCCCAGGATTTTAGGGTTAGAATTCCAAGGTTTTGGGCTGGGAATTTTCAGGAGTTTGGGGTCAGAATTCCCAGGGTTTTGGGGCTGGAATTCCTGGGATTTTGGGATCAGAATTCCTGGGATTTTGGGGTTGGAATTCCCAGGATTTGGGGTGAAAATTCCCAAGATTTTAGGGTCAGAATTCCTGGGTTTAGGGGCTGGAATTCCCAGGGTTTTGGGATCAGAATTCCCAAGATTTTAGGGTTAGAATTCCAAGGGTTTGGGGCTGGAATTCCGGGATTTTGGGCCAAGATTCCCAGGTTTTGGTGGGAATTCCCAGATTTTGGTTGGAAATTCCCAGATTTTGCTCAGATTTCCCAGATTTCGGTTGGGAACTCCCGGATTTCGTTTGCAAATTCCCGGATTTCGGTTAGGCATTCCCAGATTCCGGCCGGCATTC
>NW_024519876.1:0-250 GCF_017590135.1 Pyrgilauda ruficollis
TTTTCCCAGGATTTTTGGGATTTTGGGATACCCACAGTTCCCAGGGTGTCCCAAACCCACTGAAATCCTTTTCCTGGGATTTTCAGGATTCCTGGAGTTGAGTTCCCTGGTTCCAAGTCCTTCCTGGGGGAGATTTTCCTGGGATTTTGGGAATCCCAGAATTCCCCAGTTCTGAGGGTTATTCCCAGATTGTTCTGAGGGTTTTGGAAGAAAATTTCCAAATAATTTCCCTGGATTTTGGAAGGACATT
>NW_024519877.1:0-250 GCF_017590135.1 Pyrgilauda ruficollis
GCGGCGGCGGCGGCGGCGGCGGGGGAGGCGGCACCCGGAGCGGCCCCGCGCTGCGGCCGCCGTGGTGAGGGCTGGGGCTGCCCATCATCTCCGGTTCGTGCCCCGCCGCCCCGTGCAGGCTGCCCAGCGGCTCCATCGCCAGCTCGGGGTTCATGGTGCACGCACCCGGTTCCCCGCCCAGGCACCGCCGGCCGCCGCGCCCGCTCCTCATCCGCTCATCGGGGCGGCGGCCGCTGCGGCCCGGGGCCGC
>NW_024519878.1:0-250 GCF_017590135.1 Pyrgilauda ruficollis
TCCCGGTCCCACCTTGCCCGAAGCGCGCCATGCGGAAGACGTCGGCGGCGCCGGGGAAGCCCAGCATGCGGCACGCCACGTCGCCGTCGCGGCTGTCCCAGCCGTCGTCGCAGACCGAGCCCCAGCGGCGCTCGTGGAAGATCTCCAGGCGCCCCTCGTGCGCCCCGGAGCCGTTCACCAGCCGCACCGAGCCCTCGGCCGGGGCTGCGGCACGGGGCACGGGGTCAGGCACGGGGACGGCGGCACGGGG
>NW_024519879.1:0-250 GCF_017590135.1 Pyrgilauda ruficollis
TTTTTTTTTTTTAAGCAGTTTGAGAAATGCCACGTTTATGGTGTTCTCTGCTTTCTTCCCTTCTGTCCAGTTTTCCTTTTTGTCAAATAAATGCAGGTAAATCTCACTATAGTTGTTCAGAGCTGATTACT
Organism: Pyrgilauda ruficollis; assembly: GCF_017590135.1. Taxonomy (NCBI): domain Eukaryota; kingdom Metazoa; phylum Chordata; class Aves; order Passeriformes; family Passeridae; genus Pyrgilauda; species Pyrgilauda ruficollis. Next base: position 132 of record NW_024519879.1, read on the forward strand.
GGTGAACATGCAGTAAAAGGTGATGTAACAGGGAATGCTACCTCAGCTAGGATGGTGGCAAGCTTAGTAGGCTCTAGGGCACTAACTTAAATTAGTCACTGAGTGAAATAATCACAGAT
>NW_024519880.1:0-250 GCF_017590135.1 Pyrgilauda ruficollis
TGAACGGCGGCCAGCTCTGCAGCGCTGGCCCCGGGCGTGGACGCGCTCCAGTCCCCGCAGAGACGATCGCGCTTTCCCCCGCCTCCATGGCGCTGCGTTCGCTCTTCCAATCAGCCGGGCTGAGCGCGCCGGGATCCGCCGGGATCTCCCCGCCAGCCCCGCCGCCCCGCCGCCGCTTTCCGCCGGGTTTTTTATTGCTCTTTGCTTTTGCAACACTGTGGTGAGAAGAAAAAGAGGAGGAGGAGGAGGA
>NW_024519881.1:0-250 GCF_017590135.1 Pyrgilauda ruficollis
GGGTCCCTGCCGTGGGTCTGGGGTCCCCGCCAGGGGTCACCTTGCTGATCTTGATGGCGCAGGGCGCCCCCGGGAAGCCGGGCAGGCAGGTTTTGAAGGCTGACAGCTCCGAGAAGGGCCCGCGGCCGCAGGCGTTGAGCCCGGCCACGCGGAACTTGTACGCCGTGCCCGGCTGCAGCTCCTGGCGGCGCAGCTGGGAGTGGTCCGGGACCCCCGAGGCATCGTCCTGCGGGACACCGCGGGGACACCG
>NW_024519882.1:0-250 GCF_017590135.1 Pyrgilauda ruficollis
GGGAAGTGTTCTGGGGTTGGAGGAACCTGGAGAACGCTCAGGGTGTCTCATCCTGGGGGGCGGCTCCAGAAAATCCTCCCCCATCCCGATTTCCTGCACCGGGGAGGGTTAGAGCAAACTGCAGCACCTGGATCGTACTGTCCGTGGGGTGGGTGCCAGGCAGGGAGGGTCTGCTCCAAAAAGATGTGCGGGGTCACGAGAGCTGAGCCCTTTCTGGAGGCTTTTTGGTTGATAAAAAAAGGGATTTTTT
>NW_024519883.1:0-250 GCF_017590135.1 Pyrgilauda ruficollis
ACCTGCTGTGAGTCCTCCACCATCCCCAGAGGAAAGGCCTTGGTCAAACAAGTGGGGTCAAAGCTGGGTTTTGGTGAAGGAAGGGGAGGATTGGAGGTCTTCAAGACAGGAATCTTCCCTTGCAAGCCAGACTGCACTCCCTGTCTCTCCATAATGTTTAGTTAATGGGAGTAAGGTGAATTAAAAAGGCTGAAAATATTCCCTGGAGAAAACCAAGTCCCCAGTGAGTACAAGAACTGAATTTGTGTCA
>NW_024519884.1:0-250 GCF_017590135.1 Pyrgilauda ruficollis
CCCCAGAACCCCCCCACTCACCATGGCCACCTCCTTCTTGAGGTCATCGAGGTCCCGGGTCTTGCTCTTGCCCTTTTTGGGGGACTCCTTGTCGCCCCCCTTGTCCTGCGTGGTGGCCACGCGGTAGCTGTCGGAGCCGCCGAACTGGGGGGGGCCGTTACTGGGGGGCCCCAAAACCCCCCCCCCGGCGGCCCCGCAGCCCCGAAACGGGGAGAGAAAGAAACCCCAAAAACGGGGGAGAAACCAGCCC
>NW_024519885.1:0-250 GCF_017590135.1 Pyrgilauda ruficollis
CGCCGCGCCGGCCTCGTGCTGCTGCAGCGCCAGCCCCTGCGGGACGCGCGCGGTTTGGGTCGGATTGTGTCCCTTCCCTCTGGCTGTGTAATCCCTCAGCTGCGCTGGGATCGTCCCCAAATCCCCGTCCTGGATCTGTCAGTCCCTGTCAGTCACTCAGCATCCCATCCTTTCTATCCAGAACTTTTCATATCCCCTCCTCTACCTGTGTAATTCCTCACCCGCGCTGGGATCGTCCCCAAATCCCCGT
>NW_024519886.1:0-3223 GCF_017590135.1 Pyrgilauda ruficollis
TTTTGGGGTGATTTTGGGGGCAATTTTGGGTGCAATTTTGGGTTATTTTGGGGGGATTTTTTGGGATTTTTGGGATGATTTTGGGGCATTTTGGGGGGGATTTTTTGGGATTTTTTTGAGGGATTTTTGGGGTAATTTTTTTGGATTTTTTTGGGGGATTTTTGGGGTGATTTTTGGGGATTTTGGGGCGTTTCTCACCCGTTTGCAGCAGCAGGAGCAGAACCCAGAGCGAGGAAATCCCCATGGGGAGGCTGGAAATCATTAATTAATCGTTAATTAATCGTTAATTAGGGGATGGAAATCCCCATGGGGAGGCTGGAAATCATTAATTAATCGTTAATTAATCGTTAATTAATCATTAATTAGGGGATGGAAATCCCCGTGGGGAGGCCGGGAAATCATTAATTAATCATTAATTAATCGTTAATTAATCGTTAATTAGGGGATGGAAATCCCCATGGGGAGGCTGGAAATCATTAATTAATCGTTAATTAATCGTTAATTAGGGTTGTGTAATTAGGGGAAGGAAATCGCCATGGACATTCCGGAAAATCCCCCTGGAAATCATTACTTAATAATTAATTATTCATTAATTAGGCTTGTGTAATTAGGGATGGAAATCCTCATGGGGAGGCCTGGAAATCCTGCTGGAAATCATTAATTATTAATTAATTAAGGCTGTGTAATTAGAGAAAGAAAATTGCCATGGAGAGACTGGAAAATGCGGCTGGAAATGGAAATGGTTAATTAGTGATTAATAATTAATGAAGGTTGTGTAATTAGAGAGGGAAAATCCCCATGGAGAGGCCGGAAAATCCTGCTAGAAATGGAAATTGTTAATTAGTGATTAATAATTAATGAGGGCGAGGTAATTAGAGAAGAAAAATTCCCATGGAGAGGCCGGAAAATCCTGCTGGAAATCATTAATTAATCATTAATGAAGGTTGTGTAATTAGAGAGGGAAAATTGCCATAGAGAGACTGGAAAATCCGACTGGAAATGGAAATGGTTAATTAGTGATTAATAATTAATGAGGGTGACATAATTAGGAAATGTGCCAGGTAATGATCGAGTTAATTAATTAATTAATTAGCAATTAGATAAAAGGAAATATAATTAGAAGAAATTCAATCTATTACAAGCAAGTCGAGTTAATTAATGAGTTCAATTAAATAGAAATAAGTGTTAATTAATCAGGGCTATCAATTCATGTGGTTCATTAATTAATGCAATTATTCATTAGTGCAAAGGAATTGCATTAATTAAAGTAATTAGGGAAGGAATAATTCCATAATGGGCGTTGGCAGCTGATTAATCAGCATTAATTAGGGGTGCTAAAAATAAATCTAATAATAATTGATTAATTACATTTATTAAAACGTTAATAATTCATTTAATAAGAGGTTAATTAAACGTATTAAAAGGTTAATTAATTAAACTGATTAAAACGTTAATAATTCCTTTAATAATTGATTAATTAAACTTATTAAAAGGTTAATTAATTATTAAAAGGTTAATTAATTAAACTGATTAAAACGTTAATAATTCCTTTAATAATTGATTAATTAAACTTAGTAAAAGGTTAATTAATTAAACTGATTAAAACATTAATAATTAATTTAATAACTGATTAATTACACTTAGTAAAACGTTAATAATTCATTTAATAAGGGGTTAATTAAACTGATTAAAACGTTAGTAATTCATTTAATAATTGATTAATTACATTTATTAAAACGTTAATAATTCATTTAATAAGAGGTTAATTAAACGTATTAAAAGGTTAATTAATTAAACTGATTAAAACGTTAATAATTCCTTTAATAATTGATTAATTAAACTTATTAAAAGGTTAATTAATTAAACTGATTAAAATGTTAATAATTAATTTAATAACTGATTAATTAAACTTATTAAAAGGTTAATAATTCCTTTAATAACTCATTAATTAAACGTATTAAAAGGTTAATAATTACTTTAATAACTTTAAGAGCAAATTAATTTAATTGATTAAAATCAATGCATGAATAATGAATTAATTAGCAAATCCATTTAATTCATTAAAAATCCATGCATTAATTAATTAATTTTACAGATTAAAACAAAGACACCGAAATAAATTAATGGAATGGGGGAAATAATTAATAAATGAGTAATTAATTGAATGATTGATCAGTAATAAATAATAATCAATCAATTAATCAGTTAATTAATTAAGCCAGTTGGAAATAGCTGCAGTAACAATTAATGTAATGGATGAAACAACGGCGTTAATCAGCGATTAATTGCACACATTAATTAGAGCAGGAATTCATTAATTCCACATTTTTGGGGTTTTTTTGGCAGAATTTTTCCAGGATTGAATTGGATTTTTTGGGGATTTTTGGGGGATTTTTGGGGGGGATTTTTGGGGATTTTTCCAGGGTTGATTTTTTCCTGGATTTTTCCAGGATTTTTTGGGGATTTTTGGGAGATTTTTCCAGAATTTTTCGGGATGTTTTTGGGGATTTTTCCAGGATTTTATTTCATTTTTCCTGGGATTTTTTGGGGATTTTTTGGAGATTTCTTTTTTATTTTTCCAGGATTTTTCTGGGTTTTTTTTTTTTTTTCCAGGATTTCTCCAGGATTTTTTGTGATTTTTTTGGGAATTTTTTTGGGATTTAATTTCATTTTTTCAGGATTTTTTGGGGATTTATTTTTTAATTTTTCCAGGATTTTTGGGGCATTTCTCCAGGATTTTCCCAGATTTTTTCCAGGATATAATTTGATTTTTTCCAGGATTTTTTGGGATTTTTTTTGGGAATTTTTTTGGGATTTAATTTCATTGTTTCAGGATTTTTGGGGATTTTTTTGGGGATTTATTTTTTATTTTTCCAGCATTTTTGGGGCATTTTCCCAGTTTTTTTTACAGGATTTTCCCAGGATATAATTTGATTTTTTTCGGATTTTTTGGGGATTTATTTTTTTATTTTTCCAGGATTTTTGGGTCATTTTCCCAGGATATAATTTCATTTTTTCCAGGATTTTTCCGGGATTTTTTTAGGCTTTTCCCCCGATTTTTTTAGGATTTTTTTAGTTTTTATTTATTAATTTCGCCAGATTTTTTTCATTTTTCCCGAATTTTTCCCGGATTTCCCCCCAGGATTTCCCCTGAATATTTTAAGATTTTCCCTCGATTTTTAGGAAGGAAATTTATATTTTTTAATTTATTTTTTCCCGATTT
>NW_024519887.1:0-250 GCF_017590135.1 Pyrgilauda ruficollis
TGGGACCCCCCAGGAAGGAACTGGGACGCACAAACCCTCACCAGTATCCACCGTCCCCCCCCCCAGGAGCTCCCAGTATGTCCCAGTCCCATCGCCCCCCGGCACTGTCACCTCCTGTCCCCGCAACCCCCGGGACACCCCAGGGACCGCCCCGGGCACCGCGACACGGGGGGACAGTGGGGACACGGAGGGGACACGGAGGGGACAGTGGGGACACGCAGGTGACAATGGGGACAGAGGGGACACGGAG
>NW_024519888.1:0-250 GCF_017590135.1 Pyrgilauda ruficollis
TTTTGGGGTAAAAAATGGGGATTTTGGCAAATTTGGGGAATAATGCTGGGTTTGGGGGAGGAAAACCCTGCGGGGATTTTGGGGTTAAATCTGGGGGATTTGGGGGGGTTCCGAAGGCGATTTTTTTGGGGTTGGGGAATCGCGTTAATTAATTGCGTTGATTAACGTTCATCGCTAATTAACTGTCCGCAGGGGTGACCACCGGCAGGACCGACGCGAGCGGCCGTACTGAGCCCCTCCCCCACCCCTC
>NW_024519889.1:0-250 GCF_017590135.1 Pyrgilauda ruficollis
ATATAATATATATTAATATATATAATAGATAATTAAATATATATAATTGTACATACTATACAAAATTATATAAAATAATTATAATAAGTAATTGTATTATATTTATAATATAATGTATAATTATATTATTATAATTATTATAATGTTTAATTTTATTATTATATTATTACAATAATTATTATTATAAATATAGTATATAAAATAACTATATGATATTAATATGACATATATAATATAATAATGTAATAAT
>NW_024519890.1:0-250 GCF_017590135.1 Pyrgilauda ruficollis
GGCGCTTTAACGCAGCGCCCGCCTCGTTTGTGCTCCTGCAGGCGGCGGCGCGCGGGCGCGGGCCCTCCCCAAGGTCGTGGACACGGGAGGGGGATTCTTCCTGGAGGAGGAGGAGAACGAGGAGAAGGAAGAGCGCGGCGCCGCCGAGAAGATCGTGCACCCACCCGGTAATTAAGAAAAAAACGTGTAGGGAGCGGCGGGGGTTTGGCGGGGAGGCGGCGGGAGGAGGCGGCGCCGCGTGCGCGGGGCT
>NW_024519891.1:0-250 GCF_017590135.1 Pyrgilauda ruficollis
GGCGGCGGCGGCGGCGGGGCCGCGGCGAAGCTGGCGGAGCTGGGCCGCGCCGCGCCCGGGGCCGGTACCGGCGCCGGTACCGGGATGATGCGGAGCCAGTGCCTGCTGGGCCTCCGCTCCTTCGTGGCCTTCGCCGCCAAACTCTGGAGCTTCGTGCTCTACCTGCTGAGGAGGCAGGTCCGCACCGTGAGTACCGGGAGGGGAAGCGGGGGGAACGGGAGGAACGGGGTTAACGGGAACGGGAGCGGGG
>NW_024519892.1:0-250 GCF_017590135.1 Pyrgilauda ruficollis
CCCGAGCCCTGGAGATGATCCCAGCCCAGGATGAAGATCACACCCAGAGCTGCCCCTCCCTGCACCCTGAGGGTCCCTCTGATGTCCCCCCCAGCCTCACCTGTGGTACTTCAGGGTGGTGTCCCGGGTCCTGTTGGAGATCCGGAACTCCAGAGACTTCTGGCTCTGCCCCTCTTCTGCCATCCTCTCGGCTCTGGGATTTCTTCCTAATGTGAGAAACGGCTGCTTACTTAACAAAAAAAAAAAAAAA
>NW_024519893.1:0-250 GCF_017590135.1 Pyrgilauda ruficollis
CTGGGAGGTTACTGGGAGCACTGGGAGTCTCACCTGGGGCGCAGCACAAAGTGGGAGGGGGGGATGAGACCCTCCAGGCTGGGAGGGGGCAACTGGGAGCACTGGGGAGCACTGGGAGCACTGGGAGGGCCCAGGCAGGGCTCGGCCATCGGCGACCTGTGGGGGGACAGTTCCCAGTATGGACCAGTATGGACCAGTACAGCCTGTTCCCAGTCCCAGTAACCTCCCAGTCCCTCTCAGTCCCCCCTCC
>NW_024519894.1:0-250 GCF_017590135.1 Pyrgilauda ruficollis
TTGGGTTTTTTTGCAACCTGTCTTTAAACAATTCTAAGAAAATCTAATCTCAAGTGTTATTGTCAAAAGCATGGTGTATACAAAGTGGAAAAAGCAAGAAAGCTAAAACAGTTCATGAGACACAATGGAGAGAGAAAGGTTATATGTAAAAAATAAGTTATACTCCTCAAAGAGGATGGATCATTGGACAAATGCCAACAAATGACAGAGGTAAACAGAACACAGAAAGGCCATAAGTTTCTGAAATGTA
>NW_024519895.1:0-250 GCF_017590135.1 Pyrgilauda ruficollis
CCCGCACCCCGACACGCCGTCACCCCGCACGGCCGCCGCTGCTCGTGGCCCCCCAGGATCTGGGGGCACCAGGGGTCCCCGGGGCCGGGGGGGGCGAAGGCCCGGAGCCGCCGCTGCTGCCCCCCCCCGCAGGGCCGCGAGCAGGACCCCCAGGGCCCCCAGGGGCTCCACTGGCACGGGCAGGGGGGCGTCACGCAGGGGGGAGCTGGGGGGAAACCCAGCGTCAGCGGGGCCCCACAGCACCCCAGAA
>NW_024519896.1:0-250 GCF_017590135.1 Pyrgilauda ruficollis
GCCAGGGTGCCAACAGCTCTTACAAGATATCCCCATGGATCCAGGAACAAGACTCCCAACTTTAATGTCGCCACTCTTGATCCTTTGGCGGTGGGGGCCTTTGCATTTAACAGTTCAATGGGTTCTGTGAGTTCAAGATTACGTGGGATTGCCCCACTTTTCCCCTTAGTAGGGGTTTTATACTGGCTCATGCAGCACTGTGGATCTGGGGGACACTTTGGGGGTATTTGATTCTTTATGGCTCCTTCTA
>NW_024519897.1:0-1105 GCF_017590135.1 Pyrgilauda ruficollis
AGCTGCAGGTGGAGCAGGAGCTCAAAACGACCAATTAGTCTTTAATTATTTCTAATTATTGTCTAATAACAGCCCAATTTTGCCTAGAAACACTGTAATTTCAGCTATTAATGATCTAATTTCACTAATTAGTGATTAATTACTGGTTAATTAACAATCTGTGCAGGTGGAGGCGCAGCTGCAGGTGGTGCAGAAGCTGGAGGAGAAGAATCAGACCCCAATAAGCCCTAATTAGCTCTAATAATTGACTAATAACAGCCCAATTTTGCCTAGAAACACCGTGATTTCAGCTAATAATGATCCAATTTCACTGATTAGTGATTAATTACTGGTTAATTAACAACCTGTGCAGGTGGAGGCGCAGCTGCAGGTGGTGCAGAAGCTGGAGGAGGACGCGCAGACCTTAATTAGTTCTAATAATTGTCTAATAACAGCCTAGTTTTGCCTAGAAACGCCCTGATTTTGTCTATTAATGATCTAATTTCACTAATTAGTGATTAATTAGTGACTAATTAGCATTGTGTGCAGGTGGAGGCGCAGCTGCAGGTGGTGCAGAAGCTGGAGGAGAAGGATCAGACCCTAATAAGCCCTAATTAGCTCTAATAATTGGCTAATAACAGCCTAATTTTGCCTAGAAACGCCGTAATTTCAGCTATTAATGATCCAATTTCACTAATTAGTGATTAATTAGTGACTAATTAACATTGTGTGCAGGTGGAGGCTCAGCTGCAGGTGGTGCAGAAGCTGGAGGAGAAGGATCAGACCCTAATTAGCTCTAATAATCAGCTAATAACAGCCTCATTTTGCCTAGAAATGCCCTAATTTCAGCTACTAATGAGCTAATTTCACTAATTAGTGATTAATTAGTGACTAATTAACAATCTGTACAGGTGGAGGCGCAGCTGCAGGTGGTGCAGAAGCTGGAGGAGAAGGATCAGAGCCTAATTAGCTCTAATAATTGGCTAATAACAGCCTAGTTTTGCCTAGAAACGCCCTGATTTTGTCTATTAATGATCTAATTTCACTAATTAGTGATTAATTACTGGTTAATTAACAACCTGTGCAGGTGGAGGCGCAGCTGCAGGTGGTGCAGAAGCTGGAGGAG
>NW_024519897.1:1128-3223 GCF_017590135.1 Pyrgilauda ruficollis
GGTGTGTCACAGGGGGGCACAGGCGTGTCACAGGTGTGTCACAGTTGTGTCACAGGGGGGCACAGGTGTGTCACAGGTGTGTCACAGGTGTGTCACAGGGGGGCACAGGTGTGTCACAGGTGTGTCACAGGTGTGTCACAGGGGGGCACAGGTGTGTCACAGGTGTGTCACAGGTGTGTCACAGGTGTGTCACAGGTGTGTCACAGGGGGGCACAGGTGTGTCACAGGTGTGTCACAGGTGAGCCCAGGTGAGCTGAGCCTGCACTCGCAGGCGCTGGAGCTGCACAAGAGGAAGGTGAGGGGGACGGGTGTGTCACAGGTGTGTCACAGGTGTGTCACAGGTGTGTCACAGGGGGGCACAGGTGTGTCACAGGTGTGTCACAGGTACCCCAGGTGTGTCACAGGTGTGGCACAGGTGTGGCACAGGTGGGGACAGGTGTGGCACAGGTGTCACAGGCGTGTCACAGGTGTGTCACAGGTACCCCCAGGTGTGTCACGGGTACCCCAGGTGTGTCACAGGTGCCCCCAGGTGTGTTACAGGTGTGTCACAGGTGTGTCACAGGTACCCCCAGGTGTGTTAGGGGAACCCCAGGTGTGCCTAGGTGTGTCACAGGTACCCCCAGGTGTGTTGTAGGTGCCCCCAGGTGTGTCATAGGTGGGGACAGGTGTGTCACAGGTACCCCCAGGTGTGTCATAGGTGGCCCCGGGTGTGTCCCAGGTGTATCTAAGTGGCTCTCAGGTGTATCCAGGTGTGCTCCAGTTGTTCTTAGCCGTACCCGGGTGTATCCGACGTTTACTCAGGTGTAACCCAGGTGTACCCAGGTGAGCTTAAATGCGTCTCAGGTGTGCCCAGGTGTATCCCAGGTGCCCCCAGGCACCCCCAGGTGTCCCCAGCTGTCCCCAGGTGCCCCCAGGTGTATCCAGGTGTGCCCAGGTGTACCCACGTGCCCTCAGGTGTATCCCAGGTGCCCCCAGGTATAGCCCAGGTGCCCCCAGATGTCCCCAGGTGCCCTCAGGTGTATCCCAGGTGTGGTCAGGTGTGCCAGGTGTATCTCAGGTGCCCCAGGTGTATCTCAGGTGTATTGGGGTGTATTTAAATGGCTGTCAGGTGTATCCCAGGTGCCCCCAGGTGTCCCCAGGTGTCCCCAGGTGTATCCCAGGTCTATCTCAGGTGTCCCTAGGTGCCCCAAGTGTATCTCAGGTGTATCTCAGGTGCCCCCAGGTGTATCCAGGTGCCCCCAGGTGTATCCCAGGTGTCCCCAGGTGTATCTCAGGTGCCCCAGGTGCCTTAATTTTGCGTAGAAACCCCCTAATTTCAGCTAATAATGAGCTAGTTTCACTAATTAGTGATTAATTACCACGTTGTGCAGGTGGAGGCGCAGCTGCAGGCGGTGCAGAAGCTGGAGGAGAAGGAGCAGACCCTAATTAACTCTAATAATTGGCTAATAACAGCCTAGTTTTGCCTAGAAACGCCCTGATTTTGTCTATTAATGATCTAATTTTACTAATTAGTGAATTTAGGTGTACTTAAGTGTATCCAGATGTATCCAGGTGTGCTCAGCTGTATGTCAGGAGTGCCTAGGTGTATCCCAGGTGTATCCAAGTGGCTCTCAGGTGTATCCAGGTGCACTCCAGTCGTTCTTAGCCATGCCCAGGTGTGTCCAGTTGTATCTAAAGGGATCTCAGGTGTATCTAGCTGTTTTCAAGTGCATCCAGGTGTAGTCAGGTGTAACCCAGGTGCCCCCAGGTGTCCGCAGGTGTCCCCAGGTGTATCTCAGGTGTATCCAGGTGTCCCCAGGTGTATCCAGGTGTATCTCAGGTGCCCCCAGGTGTATCCAGGTGTGCCTAGGTGCCCCTAGGTGTATCCAGGTACACTGAGGTGTATCCAGGTGTATGTAAATGGGTCTCAGGTGTATCTAGGTGTATCTCAGGTGCCTCCAGGTGTATCTCAGGTGCCCCCAGGTACCCCAGGTGTATCCCAGGTGCCCCAGGTATACCCAGATGCCCCCAGGAGTATCCAGCTGTACCCAGGTGCCTTCAGGTGTATCTCAGGTGTAACCCGGGTGTCCCCCAGGTGTCCCCAGCTGTGCCCAGG
>NW_024519898.1:0-250 GCF_017590135.1 Pyrgilauda ruficollis
ATCGTCACCCGGCCCTTGAGCGATGGCCCATAGTAGGTGTTGCCACCATCGTTGTTGATTCCTCCAACCCATTGCAGCCCCTGTCCGGGCCTCTGGCGGATCCAGTGCATGCCATAAGTCCCGAAATCAAACCCGGACCCTCGGCAGAGGAGGCGCAGGGACCCCTCGGGGGGCTGGAGGTCCCCCCCAGACTCCAGCAGGGTCACGGCCGCTCTCCTATTCACAAACCATAACCAGTTTTGCCCCAAGC
>NW_024519899.1:0-250 GCF_017590135.1 Pyrgilauda ruficollis
CGCCCCCCACCCCCCGCCCCTCCCGACCCCCTCGGCGCTCGGTACCGGCTCCGCTCCCCGCTCGGTCCCGAGCGGCTCCGCCCCGGAACGGGCCGGGACCGGGCACCGGCCGGAGCGGGGCCGGGGGCGGGACCGGGGACGGGACCGGGGACCCCCGCCGCCCCCGCCGCGGGCCCGGGGCTCCCCCCGCGGCCTCGCTATAGATAGGCGTTAATCCCCGTTAATGAGATGATCCTCATTAACGGCCGGG
>NW_024519900.1:0-250 GCF_017590135.1 Pyrgilauda ruficollis
AATTTTGGGGGATTCCCTCGGTTTTGGAGAGTTCAGGACTGGGGGAGCTTTGGTTTTGGGGGGCAAAGGGCAGACAGGTGTGCAAAACCATGCGGGGCACACAGGTGAGCGTGCTCGGGTGTGAGAGCACACAGGTGTGCAAGGACAGGTGAGAGCACACACAGGTGTGCAAGGACAGGTGAGCATGCAAACGTGAGAGCACACAGGTGTGCACAAACACAGGTGTGAGCACACACAGGTGAGCACACAC
>NW_024519901.1:0-250 GCF_017590135.1 Pyrgilauda ruficollis
GCTGTCCCCAGCCCCACTGACCCCCCTGTCCCCCCCAGCCCCGGTGCACTGGGGTCCCTGGTCCCCCTGGAGCCCCTGCGTGTGGCCCTGGGGTGACATCGGCTGCCGCCGGGCTGTGGGGCAGCAGCGGCGCACGCGGGGCTGCGAGGGGCACAGCCCGGGGGGCAGCGCCTGCCCCACGGCCCAGGGGGGCTCCATCGAGCTGCGGGCGTGCTACAGCGTGCAGGGCTGCGAGCGTGAGTGGGGGGGC
>NW_024519902.1:0-250 GCF_017590135.1 Pyrgilauda ruficollis
AAAGCCCCCTGGCTGGGGCTCGGGTCATCCAGGACCGTCCTGGGCTCCAACAGCTCCACACTCTGGTGCTGAGTGTGACCTCCCGCAGCCTCTGCCTGCCCCTGGCTGCTCCCAGGGCTCCGGCTGGGAATTCTGAGAGGGAGCAGGGCCCGGGCAGCGCGGGCGGCTGTCACCACCCGCCAGGACAAGCCAGGTCACGATGGCTCCTTTGCCAGCCCCAAAAGTGCAAGAGACAAACAGCAGGGCTCTG
>NW_024519903.1:0-250 GCF_017590135.1 Pyrgilauda ruficollis
CAGGGATCCTGCTGCAGCCCGGGGAGGGGCCCACGCCAGAGCAGGGGGCTCCTGTTCTCAAAGGAGGCTGTGACCCATGGGAAGACTGTACAGGTGTCCCAGTAGAGAGAGAAGCCCACGCTGGAGCAGGTTGTCTGCCAGACTTGTGACCCATGGGGGACTCACACTGGAGCAGCCTGTGCTGGAGGGTGTGCCCACAGAGGGGACACGCTCTGGAATGGTTCCTGAAGAGCTGCGATCTGTAGGAAGG
>NW_024519904.1:0-250 GCF_017590135.1 Pyrgilauda ruficollis
GGTCCCAGGTGGAATTTGGGGGTCCCAAAAGGGATTTAGGGTGTCAAGGGGGTTTATGGGGATCCCAGGGGGGAAAAGGGGGAAATTTGGGGGTCCCAGAGTATCCCAGGTGGAATTTGGGGTGGGTTGGGGGGTCCAGGGGGAATTTCGGGACAAGTTTGGGGGTCTCAGGGAGAAAATCAGAGGAAATTTAGGGGTCCCAGGTGGAATTTGAGGGGGTTTGGGGGGGTCTCCAAAGGGATTTGGGGGT
>NW_024519905.1:0-250 GCF_017590135.1 Pyrgilauda ruficollis
TGGGGTGGGGGAAATTTGGGATCAGGGAATTTGGGATTGGGGGGTTGGGGAGGAAATTTGGGGGGGAGTTTGGGATCAGAATTTGGAATTGAGGGAAATTTGGGATCGGGGGAAATTTGGGAGCAGAATTTGGGATTGGGGAGGGAAGTTTGGGATGGGGAAATTTGGGATCAGGGGAAGAAATTTGGGGGGAAATTTGGGATCAGAAGTTGGGGTGGAGGAGGAAATTTGGGATTGGGGAGGGGGTGGT
>NW_024519906.1:0-250 GCF_017590135.1 Pyrgilauda ruficollis
TCTGAAATGCTGTACTTTAAAAATGAAGTACCTTTGAAAACTTTGTTACCACTTAGAACCTGTGGGGAAATCAAGCCTGACTCAGCAATGTGAAATTATTTCCTTCCCTTGCTCCTGGGCTGGGCTGGGCTTGAGGCTTTATATCTACTAAAATATGTGTAATATATAAAAATGTAAACCATATCATATATATAAATCGAAAAATATCAAATATATAAATAGCTATCGACAAATATATAAATCTCATATA
>NW_024519907.1:0-250 GCF_017590135.1 Pyrgilauda ruficollis
AAAAAGGCTTTGAGAATTGAAGACATGCCCAAGCAACTGATTGTGAAAACTCTCCACAGAGAAACTGAGACCACAATGAACTTCCTTTTCCTTAGGAATTGTATGGTAAATGGTAGATCTGGGAGGCTTTTTTGAAAAGCAATTTGATACAGTTCTTTGGAGAATTCTTTAAAATAATATTTTTCCCTCTTTAAAAGAAATTTAGTGTACATTTATTTAATTTTCCTGTGAACCTACTACAAAAAAACCC
>NW_024519908.1:0-3222 GCF_017590135.1 Pyrgilauda ruficollis
CCCCAGTGTCACTATCTGTGTCCCTTGCCCCCGCAGCTGCGCCCTACGCCGACGCTGTCCCTGTGTCCCCGATGTCCCCAATGTCCCCAATGTCACTAAGTGTCCCTTGTCCCCGATGTCCCTAACGCTGTCCCTTGTCCCCACAGCTGCGCCCCATGCTAACGCTGTCCCTGATGTCCCCAATCCCCCCGATGTCCCCAATCCCCCCACAGGAGGGGACAGCGGACAATGGGTAGGGGGCATTGGGGACATCGGGGGGTGGCAGGGAAGGTGACAAGGGAGGACACTGGGGCCATTTTGTGATGGGGAGGTGACAGTGGCGGTGTCCCCAGGTGATCACGCTGAGCACGTCCCCCGCGCCCACGGCCACCTCTCCTGTCACCACCACTGTCCCCAGCGTGCAGCCGCTGGTCAAGCTGGTGTCCCCCGCCGTCCCCAGCGCTGCCAGCGGCGCTGCCACCAGCGGCGCCACCGCTGTCACCGGCACGGTACAGAAATACATCGTGGTGTCCCTGCCCCCCGCCGCCGGCGGTGACACCAAGGGGGGTGGCACTGCCACCACGGCCACGCCGCCGCCCGGCCCCGCCCCGCAGCTGTCCCCCAGTGCCACCGGCGGCTCCCCGGTGGCCGCTGCCACCGCGGCCGCCGCGCCCAAGGCCGAGGCTGGGGACAGTCCCCAAGGGCCGGCGGGCAGCGCTGTCCCCGCGGGCAAGGGCAGCGGGACCCCCGGGCAGGGGACACCGGAGCCACCGGCGGGACAGTGACGGCACGGCGTGGCACCGGAGGGTCCCCAGGGGCACCAGATCCCCGCGGGCAAGGGCAGCGGGACCCCCGGGCAGGGGACACCGGAGCCACCGGCGGGACAGTGACGGCACGGCGTGGCACCGGAGGGTCCCCAGGGGCACCAGAGTGTCACCAAGGGGCACCGGAGTGTCACCGGAGTGTCACCAAGGGGCACCAGGGGCACCAGAGGGGTCCCAGTGTCACCAGAGGGGGTCCTAATGTCCCCAAAGGGTCCCCAAGGGGCACCAGTGTCCCCAGAGCAGTTCCAATGTCACCAGGGTGTCCCCAAGGGGCACCAGAGAGGTGCCAGTGTCCCCAAAGTGTCCCCAGAGAGTTCCCAGAAGGTCCCCAGTGTCCCTAGATGGGTCCCAATGTCACCTGAGGGTCCCCAAGGGGCACCAAGGGTCACCAGAGCCGTCCTAATGTCACCAGAGGGGTCCCAATGTCCCCATAGGGTCCCCAAGGGGCACCAGGGTGACCAGAGGGGTCCTAATGTTACCAAAGGGGTCCCAGTGTCCCCCAGAGGGTCCCCAGAGGGTCCCTAATGTCCCCAGAGGGTCCCCAGTGTCCCCAGAGGGTCCCCAATGTCCCCAAAGGGGCCCCCGGGACAGGAGGGGACCCCCAGGCTGGGGACAGGGGGGTGGGGGGCCCCAAAGTGTCCCCAGAGTGTCCCCAAGGTGTCACTGGATCCCTCTGGGGGGACACAGAGTGGCCTGGGTGTCCCCAAAGTGTCCCCAGAGTGTCCCCAAAGTGTCCCTCCATGGGGTCAGGGGGGACTGGGTGTCCCCAAAGTGTCCCCAGAGTGTCCCCAGAGTGTCCCCAGAATGTCCCCAAGGTGTCACTGGATCCCTCTGGGGGGACACAGAGTGGCCTGGGTGTCCCCAAAGTGTCCCCAGAGTGTCCCCAGAGTGTCCCCACATGGGGTCAGGGGGGGCTGGGTGTCCCCAAAGTGTCCCCAGAGTGTCCCCAAAGTGTCCCTCCGTAGGGACAGGGGGGGCTGGGTGTCCCCAGAGTGTCCCCAAAATGTCCCCAGAGTGTCCCTGGGTCCTTCCGTGGGCACAGGCTGTCCCCAAAGTGTCCCCTGGGACCCCTCTGGGGAGAATGGGGGGGTCTGGGTGTCCCCAGAGTGTCCCCAGAGTGTCCCCTGGACCCCGCGGTGTCCCCCGCGGCTGTGTGGAACTCAATAAACTCCTCCCAGTTCCTCCCAGTTTGTCCCATTGGGGACAGAGGGGACATGGGGGGGACACAGGAGGGGACAGCGGACAATGGGTAGGGGGCATTGGGGACATCGGGGGGTGGCAGGGAAGGTGACAAGGGAGGACACTGGGGCCATTTTGTGATGGGGAGGTGACAGTGGCGGTGTCCCCAGGTGATCACGCTGAGCACGTCCCCCGCGCCCACGGCCACCTCTCCTGTCACCACCACTGTCCCCAGCGTGCAGCCGCTGGTCAAGCTGGTGTCCCCCGCCGTCCCCAGCGCTGCCAGCGGCGCTGCCACCAGCGGCGCCACCGCTGTCACCGGCACGGTACAGAAATACATCGTGGTGTCCCTGCCCCCCGCCGCCGGCGGTGACACCAAGGGGGGTGGCACTGCCACCACGGCCACGCCGCCGCCCGGCCCCGCCCCGCAGCTGTCCCCCAGTGCCACCGGCGGCTCCCCGGTGGCCGCTGCCACCGCGGCCGCCGCGCCCAAGGCCGAGGCTGGGGACAGTCCCCAAGGGCCGGCGGGCAGCGCTGTCCCCGCGGGCAAGGGCAGCGGGACCCCCGGGCAGGGGACACCGGAGCCACCGGCGGGACAGTGACGGCACGGCGTGGCACCGGAGGGTCCCCAGGGGCACCAGGGGCACCGGAGGGTCACCAAGGGGCACCAGAGTGTCACCAAGGGGCACCAGAGTGTCACCAAGGGGCACCAGGGGCACCGGAGGGTCACCAAGGGGCACCAGGGGCACCAAAGGGGTCCCAGTGTCACCAGAGGGGGTCCTAATGTCCCCAAAGGGTCCCCAAGGGGCACCAGTGTCCCCAGAGCAGTTCCAATGTCACCAGGGTGTCCCCAAGGGGCACCAGAGAGGTGCCAGTGTCCCCAAAGTGTCCCCAGAGAGTTCCCAGAAGGTCCCCAGTGTCCCTAGATGGGTCCCAATGTCACCTGAGGGTCCCCAAGGGGCACCAAGGGTCACCAGAGCCGTCCTAATGTCACCAGAGGGGTCCCAATGTCCCCATAGGGTCCCCAAGGGGCACCAGGGTGACCAGAGGGGTCCTAATGTTACCAAAGGGGTCCCAGTGTCCCCCAGAGTGTCCCCAGAGGGTCCCTAATGTCCCCAGAGGGTCCCCAGTGTCCCCAGAGGGTCCCCAATGTCCCCAAAGGGGCCCCCGGGACAGGAGGGGACCCCCAGGCTGGGGACAGGGGGGTGGGGGGCCCCAAAGTGTCCCCAGAGTGTCCCCA
>NW_024519909.1:0-250 GCF_017590135.1 Pyrgilauda ruficollis
TAAAATTCTAATTTTTTCCATGAAAACGAAGGAACGGCACAGGAATAAGATCCATCTTTGTTCTATGAAATCACTGAATTCCTTGTTAAAATTCTATTTTTTTCCACAAAAATGAAGGAAAGACACAGGGATAACACCCATCTTTGTTCCTGTTGGATTCCTTGTTAAAATTCTGTTTTTTCCCATAAAAACGAAGGAATGGCACAGTGATAACGTCCATCTCTGTTCCATTGGATTCCTTGTTAAAATT
>NW_024519910.1:0-250 GCF_017590135.1 Pyrgilauda ruficollis
ACCATTCCTCAAATATCTCCCATTCAAAGGGCACTAATAATTCCCACCCACAAGGCAAAGTTATTATTTCAGTTGTTCTTAGTTCTCTCTGGATAGGGAATAGGTTTGGCACTCAACACTTCATACAATGAGAGTGTAGATTTTGTGAACTACAATACCAATTATTCCCACAATTTAAACATTTACATTTAACACAGCTAGCATGACCAGTGTTGGGATGAATCAGAGTATATGGTATGGTACTGATGGA
>NW_024519911.1:0-250 GCF_017590135.1 Pyrgilauda ruficollis
GGGGGGTCCCGGGGGGCGCGGGAAGGGCGGGGGAGGGGCCGCGCTCGCGCCGCCGCTCGCGGAAGCGCCGCGCCCCACGTGACGCGGCTGCCGGGAAGGCCCCGCCCCCTTACGAGCGCTCCCGCCAACCGGAGGCGGGGTCGAGGAGGGGCGGGGCCAAAGCGGAAGGGGCGTGACCGCATCCCGGAAGCGCGTCGGGCCGGCCGGAAGCGGAGGCCGGGAGGAGAATGGCGGAGGTGGGGAGCGGGCG
>NW_024519912.1:0-250 GCF_017590135.1 Pyrgilauda ruficollis
GAATGTGTGTGGGGGGGTAATTAATTAATTAATTAATTATGAGTGTGAGGGGGTCCCTTGAGTGAGGGAGTAATTAATGAAATAATTAATGGGGGGGAGGATCCCTCAAGGGGGGGGGATTAATTAATTAATTAACATGGTGGGGACAATTAATTAATAATGTACTTCATTAGTTATTAATAATATTCATGTACTAATTTACTTATGTATTTATTTTAATAATTTATTAATTATTAATGACATTATTATT
>NW_024519913.1:0-250 GCF_017590135.1 Pyrgilauda ruficollis
AAACAGACTGAAAATAGCCAAAACCAGGCCAAAATAACCCAAAACCAGACTGAAAATACCCAAAACAGCCCAAAATAACCCAACAAATAGCCTGAAAATACCCAAAACCGATTGAAAATACCCAAAAACAGCCTGAAAATACCCCAAAACCAGCCAAAAATGCCCCAAAAAACCGCCCCAAAAAACCAGCCCAAAATACCCCAGAAAGAGTCCAAAACCAGCGTGAAACAGCCCAAAATACCCCAAAACC
>NW_024519914.1:0-250 GCF_017590135.1 Pyrgilauda ruficollis
GTATTCTGTTTAGCACCTAAGTTAGGTGTGAAGGGGGTCTTCTGTGCTATAGAATCCAGGTGGGGTGAGGTACTCTGTCTCCCCCACTGGTAATAAGGGTGGACACCCTTTGAGAAGCTGAGCTATATTGCAGTGCTGCTGGTAAGTGGCTGGCGGTTGTGGCGTTAGGGTTAACTCCTGTGCTATGCTTCCAGCGGGCCAGGGTTCGAATCACGCTCACCCACTCTCTCCCTGGTTCTTTTAATTCCTA
>NW_024519915.1:0-250 GCF_017590135.1 Pyrgilauda ruficollis
GATTACGTCTGATGGAGCTGATGTAGTATACCTCGTAGTTATTGTCTCCCACCTTGCGGAAGAGGTATCGGAAAGGCTCCTGGCAGACCGGGCAAATAGGTCTGATGCGGGACCATTCCAGTATGCAAGAAAAGCAGAAAGCATGTCTACACCAGCTCACGGAGGTTTCCTCCTCAATGGTTTCCAGGCAGATTGGGCAGTTAAAAGCTCTTCGAGGGATAGTCTGGAGCACCTGGTTGTTGCTGGCAGT
>NW_024519916.1:0-250 GCF_017590135.1 Pyrgilauda ruficollis
GGGGACATTGGGGGTGACAGGGCCATTGGGGGCACGAGGGGTCCCACAGCACCGACACCAACAGGGTGACGGCGACAGGGGACAAGGGGGACATGGGACATGGGGGGGACACAGTAACACGAGTGCCAAGTGTGCCAGCTGTGCAGGTACCCCAGGTGTGAAGGTGTCCCGGTGACACAGTTGAGATGTGCCCCAGGTGACACAGATGACAAAGGTGCCAGGTGCCAGCTGTGCAGGTGCCCAGGTGACA
>NW_024519917.1:0-250 GCF_017590135.1 Pyrgilauda ruficollis
CCCCCCCCCCCAGTTAATTAATTAATGCCGAGGAGCTCCCCTGAGCGTTTGTGCGGCCCCCCAAATGCCGGCGGAGCCCCCGAAGCGTCCCGTGCCCCGCCGGGTGAAGAAGGAGCCGCCGCCGCTGCTCTGCGACGCCGCTAAAACCCCGAGCGCCCGCGGCTGGCGGCGACGGGGGGAACGCGGGTCGGGAATCGCGATCGGGCGGCATATCGCGACAGAAACGCACGGAGAGACAGACAGACAGACA
>NW_024519918.1:0-250 GCF_017590135.1 Pyrgilauda ruficollis
TTTTTGGGGACAATTGGGGACATTTTTAGAGACATTTTAGGACATATTTGGGGATATTTTCGGGGCCATTTTTGGGGACATTTTTAAGGACATTTTGGGCCATTTTTTGCCATTTTTGGGGCCGTTTGGGGTCCCCTTACCGAGCCCCCCGGGCTCTCGCTGCTGTTTCTCCGCCCGGAGCCGCCAGCGCCTGCGGGGACAGGGGGGATGGAGACCCCCGGGGACCCCAAAACCCACCCCAAAATCCACC
>NW_024519919.1:0-3221 GCF_017590135.1 Pyrgilauda ruficollis
TTGGCACTCCCTGCCCTCAGTGGGGCCTGGTGATGCTCCAAAGGACTTGGAATTTTGCTTCTGACTCCTTGAGCAGCTTCTTCAGCCTTCTCTCAGTGCCTGAGGGTCCTGGACTCAGCCCCAAACCACCATGGGGATCATTAAAATACAGAAAGTCCTCGGGGGTTCTTTCTCTTCCTTCAATTGTCTTCCAGTTGTCCAGGGCTTGTGCAGCTGATTGGAGTAAATTTGGAGTTCTGTTAAGGAGGAAGATTTCCAAGTGCAACTCATGACTTTTCTTGTTTACTCAATGAAGTATTTTTTATTTTCCAGTTCAGAGGAGAGCTGATAGAAGAATTCCCCAGGTGATCTTGATGATGACTGTCTCCTTGGGAGGTCTGGGTATGTAGGAGAATGAGTCCCTTGAGGGCTGACTCTGTTTGGACAAGCTGCTCCTCGCCCCCAGCCTCACCATGTCTGGAATGCGTGGCTCCTCCCTCTGGGCAGAGCACCTCACAGTGGGATGATGTAATTTTTATCAGTCGTGCAGTGACAATGGCCCATTAACAAAAGATATCTCCCCAAAGGGAGGACTGATTTGTTGAAGAGATAAAGAAAAGTGCCCAATTAGCAGAAGATAACTGCCTTACCTCTGACAGATGGCAAATACAATACACGCATTGTCTTTCAATCCAGAACAACAGGAATTCAAAGTAATAGAATGTACTTAACATTGCTCAAAGCTAACAATAATGAAGTTTAACTTTGCTTAATCTTATCAACCCTGAATTTGCATTAAATTAAACATCACAGAATCAAAAATTAATATCCTTAAAATTTATAGATACAACAAAATTTAACTTATTCTGATGCTATTAATGGAAATAAGGCACTGAAAATTTGAACAATCCATGACTGAAATAACACCATGAAGGATTTACTGGAGGGATTAAAAGGATGGAATAAGTGTGTCATGATTTTATGTAAATTAGTTTTGAGAGAAGCCCATGGTAGCCACAAATTTTATGCAAGCATAAATTTTACTAAGACCTTTTAAAGTGCAGTTTTACTGAAAGAAACAACAATGTGCAATTTGGCAAACCAGCATCTTCTTGAAATTGTAATTCCAGATGGTCAATTTATCAGCATTTCTGTTAAAGAACCTCGAAAGAAACAACAATGTGGAATTCGGCAAACTGCCCAGCAAACCAGCAGCTTCTTGAAATTGTATATAGTGTCATTCCAGATGGTCAATTTACCAGCATTTCTGTTAAAGAACCTCTGGCAAGCGCCGTGATGGGGGGGCCTGGCGGAGCCGCACCGGGGGCTCAGGGGAACCGCGCCGGGAGCAGCTGAGCCATGCACCCCAAACCGCCCGCGGTTCCCCCTCCTGCCCCAGAGGCTGTGAATGTGTCTCCATGCCAGAGGGAAGGGGCAGGAGATCCCCCAGTGCATCCCTAGTAGGACGGCGTTGGCAATGGGGTTGTCCTGCAGCCAGGGGCCATGCTGGGCTGGGAGATGGAGCAGGAGAGAGGGGGAAAGGGGCCCTGACTTCCTCCTCACCTGCCTGGGTGTCTCGGGGCATCTTTCTCTTCCTTGCAGCTTTCTCCTGCATTGGGCCAAGGTTTGGGAATGGGAAATCCTGGTTTGGGGAAAAACAAGGAATGAGCACAGTGAGTCTGAAGGTCCTCTGCCCAAGTCCATCTCTAAAAGTCACCTGGTGTCCATAAAAACCTTCAAAAAGCAAAAGTGAATAAGAAAAAGCCACCAGGAGTGTCCCATTTCCAGTCTCATCCCTCTGGGGTTCTGGTGCGCTCCCCTCTCATGGCTGCCGAGGATCCCACAGCTCCTGGGGATCCCACCTCTCCAGGGTCCTGCTTAGCGATGCTGGGAGGTTTTGGGGTCCCATGGTCGCCGTCTCTACCCTCCCCCCTATCCAGCCACTTGGGGCTCCCTCCTCTCCACACTGCCCTGTCCTGGTTTAGGGCAAATGTGGGAGAAAATCTCCAAAAGGGGTTTCCTCTAGAAAGCAAATTCAAGCGGCCCCTCCCCCAACCAGTTTGGGAAAATATTTCCTTGGAGAAAAGTGGAAAAAAAAGTTTATTTAACAGGCAAAGCATTCACAAGCACAGCAAATGACCAATATTAAACAATGAAACCTCTTGCCACTCCAAAAGAGATGACAAACTCAGAAAGTCCCTCCGTGGGCTGTAGGTTATTTAGTGTCCCTTAGCTTAAGGGACTCTTATCAGTCCCTTAACAGTTTCTCCAATACTGGAAATGCCATGGACCAGGCTCGGCCTGGGTGGCCACAGTTATGAGCTGCCATTGCCTTTCTGGGTGTTCAGTCCAGAGCAGGTTCAAACAGCTCCAAAGAAAAAGAAAAATCACAGTCCAGGGAACTTATCTGCCTCAGAGAGCTAAAACCTAACTAAAAACAAAGGAGATCCCTGTCCTGCCATCTGTCTGTCCAGGAGCCGGAATGTGGAGGAGTGAGTTCAGTTTCTAAAACAAACTGCTCACTTCTTCCTCCCTCCCTTGGCTCTCAGAACCAGCCTTAAAGGTGCAGAACTCATTTCTGGGCTAATCAGACGAATTGGGGTATGAACATGATCCCAGGTTCAGCTCTTCTGGGGGTTTGGGGGTGTCTCTGTCCCTCTGACCCCAATGATGCTTGGGTGGGGTCACACCAGGGCTGAGAGGGACAGAGACCCCCCGGCCTCCCCAGGGATGAGAAGGTTGGAGAGCCACCCCCAGCCCTGAGCAGCCTCAGTGGTGAGAAGGACACAGAGCCCCTGGTCCCCAGCTCTGCACAGGCATTCCCTGAGGCCAGAGGGATGGAGACCCCCTGAGCATCCCCCAGGGTGAGGGGACAGAGACCCCTGAGCATCGCCTGGGCAGAGAGGGACAGAGACTGCCCCGAGCACCCCCTGGCACAGGGGTGAGAGGGAGGGAGACCCCCCAGGCATTCCCTGGAGTGAGAATGATGGAGACAGACTGGGGAATGGCCTGGGGTGAAAGGGATAGGGACAACCTCTGAGGAATGGCGTGGGGTGACAGGGACAACCCTCACCAAGCCTCTCCCATTAATCCCCCAGGGCAAGAGGCACAGAGACCTCTTGAGCATCCCCTGGACACTGGACAAAATAAACTTGGCAGAAATCAAACTTATCTCAGCATAAATCACTTTGATGAATCTTTGATTTTCCAACAAATCACATGTGATGAAAATGCAAACAAAT
>NW_024519920.1:0-250 GCF_017590135.1 Pyrgilauda ruficollis
AGTGGGGGGGCACTGTGGGGGTTCCACGAGGAGGGTGCAAGGGGGGTATCAAGGGGAGGTTCATGGAGGCTGTACAGTTGTGGGGTGCCCGGGGGGGACACCGGGTTTCTCATTCCCCCCTGTCCCCGCTGCCGCCCCCAGGCCGCGCGCCCCCGCGCGCTCCCGGCGCTGCTCGGGTGACAGCGACTCCTCGGCCGCCTCCGCGCAGAGCGGCCCCCGCCGCCCCCCGGCCCGCCGGGACCCCGCGGAG
>NW_024519921.1:0-250 GCF_017590135.1 Pyrgilauda ruficollis
GCGCTCAGCGTCGCCCCCTCGCGGTCTGTGATGTCTTTGCTACGAAAGCCATTGCCAAAAACGCAGCCGGCTCCGCCTCTTCTTCCTCCCCTCCCCCTCCTCTTCCTCCTCCTCCTCGGCGCTCCAAGATGGCCGCCCCTCCCCCCACCCCAAAATCGCCGTTTTCACCCCAAAAAAAAAACGCCGAGAATCGGAGGAGTTTTAATACAAATTTAATGCGGGGGATAAAAAGGGGCGGGGCCGGCGGGGA
>NW_024519922.1:0-250 GCF_017590135.1 Pyrgilauda ruficollis
CCACAGTGCCCCTGGGGAGGTTAATACACCATTTCTTATGTTACCCTAGAACTGAATTCTTTTCAGCATTAAAATGGACAGCTATCTTTTGTAAGATGTATCAGTCTCACCTGTCCAGCATGAAACATTATCTTACAGATCAGTTGAAGACTTTTTTTTTTTAATTTACATTTGGAATACTGTTTCATTTGCTTATTAATTAAACAAACAGAAAACAGTTGTCCTGTACTGCTGGAAATGTGGAAACTTC
>NW_024519923.1:0-250 GCF_017590135.1 Pyrgilauda ruficollis
ACTGTCCAAAAAGTGACATTGAGGGGTTGAACCCCCCAAAAAAGTGACATTGAGGGTTAAACCCCCCAGAAAACGTGACATTGAGGGGTTAAACCTCCCCAAAATGTGACATTGAGAGGCTGAACCCCCCCGCAAAATGTTACATTGAAGGGTTAAACCCTCCCCAAAAGTGACATTGAGGGTTAAACCCCCCAGAAAAAGTGACATTGAGGGGTTTGAACCCCCCCAAAATGTGACATTGAGGGGTTAA
>NW_024519924.1:0-250 GCF_017590135.1 Pyrgilauda ruficollis
TTTGTAAATCCCCTTTGTTACGGCGAGACAACAATAAAGAGACGGGCCAGGCTCGGGGGGCCGCCAGGTTTTGGGGGTCCCCCGGCTCGGGGGGTCCCGGGGGGGGTCAGAAGTCGTCGTCGTCGCAGATGTCCAGGAAGACGTCGAAGGCCTCGCGGTTGCAGTTCCCGTCGGGGCTGAACACGTACTTGTGGAAGGTGCCGTCCACGCACACGGCTGGGGCACGGGCAGGGGGGTTAGGGGGTCCCGG
>NW_024519925.1:0-250 GCF_017590135.1 Pyrgilauda ruficollis
CGCCGAGCCCGAGGGCGGCCCCGCCGGGGGCAGCGCCGCGCCGCCGCCGCCGCCCGTCCGCATCCAGGACATCAAGACGGAGAACGGCACGGCCTCGCCGCCGCAGGCCGTGTCCCCCCCGGGCGCCGCGCCGCCGCTCGGCGCCGTGCCCAAGATCGAGAGCCCCGACAGCAGTAGCAGCCTCTCCAGCGGCGGCAGCCCCCGCAGCACCCTCCCCTCCAGCCGCTCCCTCAGCCTGGAGGCCCCCGAG
>NW_024519926.1:0-250 GCF_017590135.1 Pyrgilauda ruficollis
GGGGGGACATTGGGGGGGTTCCTGCACGGCGGGGACAATGGGGACCTGCAGGGGTGGCCAGAGAGTGCTGGGGCCGCTGGGCTGGGCTGGGGGCTGCTGGGCCATGCAGGACCTGGGGGGGCCGCCAAGTCCTGGGGACCTTGGGGACAATGTCCGGCAGTGCTGCGACAGTGGGGGCTCTCCAGGGTGGGGGTCCTGGGCTGTCCGGGCTGTGGGGTCTGGGAAGAGGCGGACCGTGGATGCACTGGGG
>NW_024519927.1:0-249 GCF_017590135.1 Pyrgilauda ruficollis
CATGGAGTCAGATTCTCAATTCCTCCTCCATGTGGGGAACCATGAAAATACCACAGATAATTCTGTGTTGTAAATTTGTATAAAGGTATGAAAGTTAATGATACATGGTATTATTACTAATATTTTTAAAAACTGGTTTTTAACTCTTTCAAACAATATTAGTAATAAAAGTTGAATCCAAGCTCTTTTCCCAGTGCTTTTCCCTCTCCGAGGCAGAGCTGGGAACATCTTTGGGGATTATCAGCAGCA
>NW_024519928.1:0-249 GCF_017590135.1 Pyrgilauda ruficollis
GCGTTCTCTGCACGGCCCCGCGGCTCCCGGGGGTCCCCCCCGCGCCCCCCCCGGCCCCGAACCAAAGGCTCTGGAGGGGGGGAAATGAGGGGGAGGGGTCACCGAGGGGGGGGCGGCACCCCCAGAGCGGGGGGAGCCCCCCCAAAAGGGTGGCCAGGGGGAGGGGGAGACCCCAACCCCACCCCAAACCTCGATAAAACCAAGAGGGGATGGGGAGATGTGCCCCCCCCCGATATAAATCCAGAATCC
>NW_024519929.1:0-249 GCF_017590135.1 Pyrgilauda ruficollis
CCGTTGTCGGTGATGGTGAGCCCCAGCGCCTCCTCGGATTTCAGCACCTGCACGTCCTTCTGGCGGCCGCGCGTGTGCGCGAAGATGAAATCCTCGAGGCCGATCTGCCCGCCCAGCAGCTTCTCCATGTCCACCTGGGGCGTGTTCAGCGTGCAGAACAGCACCTGGGGACAGCAGGGACATTGGGGACACTGGGGACAGCAGGGACACTGGGGATAACATCTGGGGACAGCAGGGACATTGGGGACA
>NW_024519930.1:0-3188 GCF_017590135.1 Pyrgilauda ruficollis
GGTTTCACCCCAAAACCAGGGGGTTTCTCCCCAAAACGAGCAGGTTTCTCCCCAAAATCAGGGGGTTTCACCCCAAAACCAGCGGTTTCACCCCAAAACGAGCGGGTTTCACCCCAAAACCAGGGGATTTCACCCCAAAACCAGCGGATTTCACCCCAAAACCAGCGGTTTCACCCCAAAACGAGCGGGTTTCACCCCAAAACCAGCGGTTTCACCCCAAAACCAGGTGATTTCACCCCAAAACCAGCGGTTTCACCCCAAAACCAGCGGGTTTCACCCCAAAACCAGCGGTTTCACCCCAAAACCAGCGGGTTTCACCCCAAAACGAGGGGGTTTCACCCCAAAACCAGCGGGTTTCACCCCAAAACCAGCGGTTTCACCCCAAAACGAGCAGGTTTCACCCCAAAACGAGGGGATTTCACCCCAAAACGAGCGGGTTTCACCCCAAAACGAGGGGGTTTCACCCCAAAACCAGCAGGTTTCACCCCAAAACCAGCGGTTTCACCCCAAAACCAGCAGGGAGAGGCACTCACTGATTTTCCGCTCGCGTTCCTCTGGGAAGAGGAGCAGGAAAAGGAGCAAAAAGCAGGAAAAAGAGAATTATGAAACAATTTCCACATTTCTGCCGCGGCCCCGGAGCAGGAATGGGGATTTTTCCCCCCAAAAAATTTCCTTTAAAATGAGGACTTTGCCTTGGACTAACTGAGTTTGGCGCTGGATTCACCTAAAAAAAAAAAATAAAACAGGAAAAAATTCAAAATCAGCCTCAATTCACCCGAAATCCCGGGAAATAATAAATGTGAAAAAAGCCCAAAGTGGCTCCTCCCACCCCAGAATATCCAAATTGAGGGGATTTTTATTTATCCCCCCCCTACAATCCTAAAAATTCGCTTTATTAAGGAAAAAACAGCCCCAAAACCACCTAAAAATGCAGAAAATTTAATTTTTTACAGCGTGGTTAAGGCCTGGATTTTCATTTCAAGGCCGAAATTCCCATTTTAAACACAAACTGAGGGGGAAAATTCCCATTTGAAGACCCAAACTGTTTTGTTTTAGGAGAAATTTGTCATTTTAAAGCCAAAACTTTAATTTTGAGGCCAAATCCCTCATTTTAAACCACGAGCTCCTTACCCAGGTCCGAGGTCAGTTTGCCTGAAACCAAAAATTAAAAGAAAATTCAGATTATTTGGAGTTTTTCCAGGTCTGGATCCACCCCCGGCAGGGATGGGGAAAAGGACCCAAAATCCCAAATTCTTCAGGTTGGGCCAACCCCAAAACCTCCCCGGACCCCCCAAATTAATTAGGGATGGGTGGATTAATGAGGAAAGGAAAAGGAACTCACTGATCCTCCTGTCCCGCTCCGCTGGGAAGGGGAGAGAGGGAAAGGAGTCAGGAAAAGGGGAAAAAGGGGGAAAAATGGGAAAAAAAGGGAAAAATGGGGAAAAATGGGGAAAAATGGGGAAAAAGGGAAAAAAAGGGGAAATAAAGGGAGAAATAAAGGGAGAAATAAAGGGGAAAAAAGGGGGGAAAAAGGGGAAAAAAGGGGAAATAAAGGGAGAAATAAAGGGGGGAAAAAGGGGGAAAAAAGGGGGAAAAGGGGAAAAAAGGGGGGAAAAAAGGGAAAATAAAGGGGAAAAAAGGGAGAAATAAAGGGGAAATAAAGGGGAAAATGGGGAAAAAGGGGAAAAAGGGGAAATAAAGGGGAAATAAAGGGGGAAAATGGGGAAAAATGGGAAAAAAGGGGAAATAAAGGGAGAAATAAAGGGGGAAATGGGGAAAAAGGGGAAAAAAGGGGAAAAAAGGGGAAAAAATGGGAAAAAAGGGGAAATAAAGGGGGAAATAAAGGGGGAAAAAAAGGGGGGAAAAAGGGGGGGAAAAAAGGGGGGAAATAAAGGGAGGAAAAGGGAGAAAATAAAGGGAAAAAATGGGGAAATAAAGGGGAAAAAGGGGGGAAATAAAGGGGGAAAAGGGGAAAAAATGGGGCAATAAAGGGGAAAAAAGGGAGAAATAAAGGGGAAAAATGGGGAAATAAAGGGGAAAAAAGAGTAAAATAAAGGGGGAAAAAGGGGGAAAATAAGGGGGAATAAAGGGGGAAAATAAAGGGGAAAAGGGGGAAAATAAAGGAGGAAAAGGGGAAAAATAAAAGGGAAAAAATGGGGGAATAAAGAGGGGAAAAAGGGGAAAATAAAGGGGAAAAAAGGGGGGAAATAAAGGGGAAAAGGGGGGAAATAAAGGGGAAAAAGGGAGAAAATAAAGGGGAAAAAGGGGGAAATAAAGAGGAAAAAAGGGAGAAAATAAAAGGGAAAATAAAGGGGGGAAAATAGAAAAAAATGGGGGAAATAAATGGGAAATGCAGAGGGGAATGAGGGTGGAGTCCGGGAGAAAGAGGAAAATTCTCACCCAGAGCTGCGTTTTCCCCTGGAAAAGAGCAAAAAACCCAAAAAAATCCATTTCCACCCCAAAAAAGTGAATTTGGACCCAAAAAACCTGAATTTGGACCCAAAAAAACCTGAATTTGCAGCCAAAAACCCCCGAATTTGCACCCAAAAACCCCCGAATTTGCACCCAAAAAACCCGAATTTGCACCCCAAAAAAATCCGAATTTGCACCCAAAAAACCCCGAATTTGCACCCAAAAAACCCAAATTTGCACCCAAAAATCCCAAATTTGCACCCAAAAATCCCAAATTTGCACCCACCCGGCTCCATGGCGCCAGGATCCGCTCCGGGCTCCCTCACCTGGGGGAAAAAAAGCAGGAATTGGGTCAGGGAGGGGTTTTCCAGGAAAAAAGGGAATTTTGGGAATATTCCAGCCCGGGGGGGGAGGGCAGGGAAGGAGGTTTTCCCAAATCTCCCCCCCCAAAAAAATCCTAAAATAATCTTCAAATCACCAGGTGCCCCAAAATCCCCAGATCCCAAAAAAATCGCCCGAAAAAATCCTCAAATAATCTCCAAATCCCCAAAACTCCAGATCCCCAAATCCCAAAAAAATCCCTCAAAAATCCCTCAAAAAATCCCCAAATAATCCCAAAATAATCCCCAAATAATCCCAAAATAATCTCCAAATTCCTAAAGCCCCAGATCTGCAAATCCCCAAATCTCCAGATCCCCAAAACCCAAAAAAATCCCTCAAAAAATCCCCAAATAATCCCCAAATAATCCCTAAAAAATCCCCAAATAATCTCCAAA
>NW_024519931.1:0-249 GCF_017590135.1 Pyrgilauda ruficollis
CCCCCCTTACCTCAGCAAAGTTCATGTAGATGTACTCGCGGGCCCTCTGCAGCAGCTCCAGGCAGCCCAGGCGCTCGGCCAGCGCGGCGATGCCGATGGCGTTGCTGGGGTGCAGCTGCCCCCCCAGGAAAGCGCAGCAGGCCCCCACCACGGCGTCCACCTGGGGAGGGGGAGCTGATCAAAAATTCTGGGGAGGGGGAGCTGATCAATAATTCTGGGGACTGGGGAGCTTATCAATAATTCTGGGGA
>NW_024519932.1:0-249 GCF_017590135.1 Pyrgilauda ruficollis
AATCCATTATATCTTCTTTCTATCTTCCTAAAGAACCCTTTCCAAAGGGTTCTTTAACCCTCAAGCTTGGCTAAATGAGCAACTGTCATTTGAGCTCATTGACCAGGGGTACTACTTGTTATCATCCAAAGCTTCAACAGCCAGGATGGCAGGACATTTCCTATGACATTCAGCATTATCTGAGAGATACATTTCAAAGGCTTCCACTTTTAGTCCTGGGTAGTAAGTACCTGCTAACAGAAAGAAGGT
>NW_024519933.1:0-249 GCF_017590135.1 Pyrgilauda ruficollis
TTTCCCCCTTTTTCCCCATTTTTCCCCTTTCTCCCCCTTTTTTCCACCCCCCCCCTTTTTTTGCCTTTTTCCCTTTGTCTTTTTCTTTTTATTTCCTTTTTTTCCCCTTTTTTGGTTTTTTTTTCCTCGCTCTTCCTTCGCCCAAAAGCGGCCCCGGAGCGGGGGAGGGACCCGAATTTTGGGGGTCCGGGGAGGCTTTTTGGGGGTCCTGGGGTTTTTTCAGAGGTCCGGGGTTTTTTTGGGGGGGGG
>NW_024519934.1:0-249 GCF_017590135.1 Pyrgilauda ruficollis
GCTGGCCGGCGGCACCTGCCTCACCTGCCGCTCCTTCTGCCGCCACCGCGCCGACGTCTGCGTCAGCCGCGCCGAGCTGGAGCGGCACCGCCGCGAGCCCGACAGGTACCCCCTGGAGCCGCACCTGGTGAGAGCCTGGGGACACCTGGGGATACCTGGGGACACCTGGGGATACCTGGGGACACACCTGGGGGCACCTGGGGATACACCTGGGGACTCACATGGGGATACACCTGGGGATACCTGGGG
>NW_024519935.1:0-249 GCF_017590135.1 Pyrgilauda ruficollis
AGACTGTGTAATTCTAGTATGGTTTCTGCTTTTGATGTTTGGTTATCAACAGATTTTTTTTACTCAACTTCTTTGGTAATTTTTCTGTTTTAAAAGCATGATCATCCACCCTGCCATTAAAAAAAAAATATATATATATTTATTACCTGATACTTGGTTATATGGAAAATAATTTTTTTTTCCACACATGGTATTGTGGATAAATTATCTAATTAAAATTTTGCAGCAAGAAAAAAAAGTAGGCATTAG
>NW_024519936.1:0-249 GCF_017590135.1 Pyrgilauda ruficollis
CCATGCCCACATCCGGTGTCCCGTGTCGCGGGCAGATGGAGCGCGAGGAGGAGACGCGCGAGATCCTGCTGCCCAACTGGCAGGGCAGCGGCTCGCACGGCATCACCATCGCCCAGACCGACGACGGCGTCTTCGTCCGCCGCGTGCAGCAGAACTCGCCCGCCGCCCGCATGGGCGTGGTCAAGGAAGGTGGGCACACCTGGGGGCTCTGGGCACCTGGGGACACCCCGGTGGCATCTCAGGAGCTTC
>NW_024519937.1:0-249 GCF_017590135.1 Pyrgilauda ruficollis
GATGGGGGGCGCGGGGGGCGGCACGTAGCGGTACGGCCGGCCGGGGTCCAGCTGGGAGGGGCAGCGTGGGCCGGGGCCTCCCAGTACCGACCAGTACTGACCAGGGCCCAGTATAGCCCAGAACAGCCCAGTGTGGCCCCACGCCCACAAGCACTGGGCAAGAACTCCCCAGTCCCTCCCAGTTGGCTCCAGGGGCTCCCCAGTTCCTCTCCCAGTCCCCTTCAGTCCCCCCAATCCCTCCCAGTCCCC
>NW_024519938.1:0-249 GCF_017590135.1 Pyrgilauda ruficollis
GACACCAGAATTTGGGGGTTCCTGGGGGGTTCCTGGGGCTCCCGGGTGGTTTTGGGGGCCCGGGGGTGACACCGGGGGTGTCCCCAGGGGAGGGGACAGGGCACAGGGGACAGTGTCACCGTACCTGCGGGGCTGTAGGTGCCGGGGGGGAGGATGTGACCCCTCACCTCCATCGTGGGCCCATGGGGGGCTGGGGGGGGCGCCTGTGGGGGAGAGCCGGGGTTTGGGGTCAGATCCCGGGATTTGGGG
>NW_024519939.1:0-249 GCF_017590135.1 Pyrgilauda ruficollis
CCGGGATTCCCGCCCCGTTCCCGGGATCCCAGCACCATTCCCAGGTTTCCCACCCCCATTCCCGGATTCCCAGCCCCATTCCCAGGATTCCCGCCCCCGTTCCCGGGATTCCCAGCCCCGTTCCCGGGATTCCCGCCCCGTTCCCGGGGTTCCCAGCCCCATTCCCGGGATCCCAGCCCCGTTCCCGGGATCCCAGCCCCATTCCCGGGGTTCCCACCCCCGTTCCCGGGGTTCCTGCCCGATTCCCGG
>NW_024519940.1:0-249 GCF_017590135.1 Pyrgilauda ruficollis
AGCAACCCTAAAGTCACCCCTGAAATGACCCCAAAATCACCCCGAATTTACCCCAAATTCACCCCAAAGTGACCCCGAATGTACCCCAAATTCAGCCCAAAAATGACCCCAAAATAATCCCTGGAATGACCCCGAAATGGCCCCAAATTTATCCCCAAAATCACCCCGAAATAACCCCGAAATAACCCCAAAATCACCCGAAACAACCCTAAACTCACCCCGAAATGACCCCAAAATGACCCCGAATTC
>NW_024519941.1:0-3219 GCF_017590135.1 Pyrgilauda ruficollis
GCAGAGTCTGACCTGCCCAGCACATCTCCTGCCCCAGCAGCTCCCACGGACCCCCAGCCAGCAGCTGCTGCCCTGGCTGGATCTCCAGAGGATGAGGAGCAGCACGTGAGTGCCGCTGCCCAGGCACAAGGGGTGGCAATGACAGCAGCTTCTGCCGCCTCTGGTTTGCCGGCAGCAGCAGCAGCAGAGAGCCGGGCAGCGGCCCCGCACAGCCCCTGCTGCCCCCCCAGCCCATTGCCCAGCCAGCTGGGAGATCTCGGGCAGGGGGCAGGCTCAGCAGCCATGGCACTCCTGGCAGAGCTGCAGGGAGACGAGGGGTCCTGCTGCGAGGAGCTCGGGTCTGGCCCATCCACAGAGTGGGCAGAAGACACAGACCTGAGCGGGAACGCTGAGGAGGAGGAGAGCACCTCAGGGTCCCTCCAGACTGAGCTCTTGCCAGAGGACACAGAGCCACGCAGGCTGTCCAGGGAAGAGATTGGCCTCACGTTCCCACCACGCCAGGCTTGGGTGGAAGAGCAAGACCTTAGCCTGGGCTGGGAGCAAAAGAGCCTGTCATGGTCCCTCTCATGGGCGTCAGAGGAAGAAGACCAAGACCTGACCCAGAGCGGCGAGGATGAGACTGCCTCAGGACTCCTGCTGTGTGAGTCACAGGCAGAGAGCTGCACAGCCACACAGGATGGTGTGGATCAGCCCCAGGAAGCCCTGACCTGCCCACATCACACAAAATCCCTGCTCTTGCACATGGGCACAGGCACAGAGTCAGAAGAACAAAGCCTGTCCCCAAGGGAAGATGCAGGGAGGGATTTCAGGGAACTGGACGCTGCCATAGGGACCGCTTGGTGGAAGGAAGAGTTGCTCCGGTGGGACAGGCGCACATTTGAGCGTCTGCAGGGCCTGCACTCAGCTGCAGCTGTGCCCGTGCCGCGGCCGTCCCGCTCCAGGAGTGCGCTCGGGGCTCTGTGCAGGGCATTCAGGAGCCTCAAATGCCTCATTCCAGGGCTCTGCTCATAGAGCCCATCCCACCATGGCTCCTCGCTGCCCAATAACAAAGGGACTGGGGAAGAACACAAGGTGAGGATTACAATGTCTAACGCAATAGGGAGTTACAGGGGAGGGGAACAGTTTAAACAAACCAATGAGGCATTGAAGGATACAAAAATTAAAGGGAAATCTCTGGAAAGAGGGGTGGGTATGAGGGAGATCTGACAGTTGGGATTAGACCAATGCCTTGCAGGGGTACAAAACAAACTATTGAAAATAATATTATAACAAAAAACACACTGCAATACCACTCATAAGAGTGTCTCAGGTTATGATGTTTGATGTAACCAAAAGTGTGTATTCTGTCACCATCTGTTAAAACCAGGTGGGGCAGTGGTGTTCATCTCTTCCATAACTCATCCCTGATAACTCTCTTTGTAGGGACATCTTCTGTTGATGGGCCATCGAGCCTCACTGCGTGACTCATGCATTACATCATCCCATTGGGAGATGATGCTCTGCCCAGGGGGAGGAGCCAAGCATTCCTACCTGGATAGAATCTGAGATTTA
The DNA here is from genome assembly GCF_017590135.1 of Pyrgilauda ruficollis. Lineage (NCBI taxonomy): Eukaryota > Metazoa > Chordata > Aves > Passeriformes > Passeridae > Pyrgilauda > Pyrgilauda ruficollis. Next base: position 1,552 of record NW_024519941.1, read on the forward strand.
GAATACCACAGCAGCCCTTACCTACTGGATTCCCAGAGGACAAGAGCTACATAACCACCACTGGACCTTCAGAGGAAGACCAGAGCCTTCTACAGGATCACCACTTCAACAGATCCACATCTGTCACTTCAACAGGATTGCAGATACCATTTAATGAGACTGCTACCAGCACCTGACCCACGGGGTGTCGGGTTGGATCCTGACTCTGTCAGTGTTTCTGTATTATTGCATTTATTTTAATTTTCCTATTAAATTGTAGTTCTGACTTAGAGTCTCTCACTGGTTTTCTTTCAAATAGTACAAGGAGCCATCCCACCATATCTCCATGGTAATGCCAATGGTCTAACACCCATTATGGGCACTGGAATGAGGACTGGAGCACTCTTTCCTTCCTCTGCTGTGCTCCCCACTCCATGCGTGTTTGTGCACAGGCCCTGAGCCAGGCCCTGTAGATACTCCTGCCTTGGCTGCAGTATCTGGAATGCCTTTGCATTGTCCCAGCATCCGTCAGAGCTGTTGGCATCTGACTGGCAGTCTTGGGATGGATAGGTGCCAAACCAACCGGGTTTAAAGGCCCCTTCTCCAATCTGGTAAGGCCCCTGCCAAAGAACCTGCTTTTCTTCTTTGGGACCTGGACATGACCAGGAAACAAGACATGGCCAAGCAAGTGCCAAAGCAAGTAAGGTTTCTGGTCTGAGTAACCAAAGCCCTGACTATGGCACTGGCATTTTCTCCAGGGGAGAAAGAGAGGGGACTGAGGGCACGCTCAGTCATTTTGCAGATGACGCCAAGTTTGGTGGTGGTGTCGATCTGCTGGAGGGCCAAAAGGCTCATGACTGAGGTGCCATTGTAACTGCTCCCTCAAGAAATTGAAGAGTAAAACTAGGAGAATTAATAGATTTAAATTTTGTAGGTGAAAGTATGGGTAGCTATTTGTAGAACTCGCTCTTTGAGTATAAGATAACAGGATAAAAGCCATCCCTTGGCTTCTATTCCTGTTTATATTAATAAATTACAAGCTGGGGCTCAGCCTTGGCAGTGACATAAGAAAGCAAAGTTTTTAAGGAAAAGAGTTCTGAAGGCTTAAGCTAGACATTGGTTTGCAAAGAAAAGAAGGAAGCTCTTTTAGCTCTCTGATAGATGATCTTATTCAGCACTTGGTCTGGAATAGGTTCCTCTGGAATGTGTTCCTTAGGCAGTTGAATTGTAGCTTTTACTAAGTTAGAACAGGTTAGATAAAACGCTTTTATTGAAATGAAATGGTTGAGTTGATGAATCAGAAGTGCTTGTAGTTTTCATTGCACTGTGGTCATTAATTTGGGGGATAAAATCCTGAAGGCTGAAGGCGTTTGGGTGCTGTGGGTGCAGTGTGAGCTGTGTGGGGCAGAGCAGAAAGGCGCTGCCTGGGCCGGGGGGGATGTGGGGACACCAAGGCCTTGTGACTTGTGGCACAAGGCCGTTGTTTGATGCAAAAGCCCCTTTATTTGTGTGCAGTTCTCCTCCCAGAGAGCTGCCCTGGTGCAGGGATCATTCTGGAGGATCTCTGCAGGAAGGAGTGCTCTCAGCCATGCCAAGGAGATTTTGCAGAACTCCCTGTTCCGCAGGGGAGCAGCTCCCAGGCTGTGCTGTGGGACTCGCTGAGAGGCACAGAGTGATTCTCCTGCCAGG
>NW_024519942.1:0-249 GCF_017590135.1 Pyrgilauda ruficollis
GGGGGAGGGGAGGCGGGAGGAGCTGCTCACCACGTCGTCGTCGCCGCTGGAGTCGGAGTCGGAGCTGGAGCTGCTGGAGGAGGCGTCGCCGTAACGGTCACGAACTGCCGGGGACACCGGGAACACCGGGAATGGGGATGGGAATGGGAACGGGGGAAACGGGAATGGGGACACCGGGAATGGGAATGGGGACACCGGGAATGGGGACGGGAACGGGGGAAACAGGAATGGGGACACCGGGAATGGGAA
>NW_024519943.1:0-249 GCF_017590135.1 Pyrgilauda ruficollis
CCCTGGGACCCCAAAATGGCCCTGGGACCCCCCCAAAATGTCCCTGAGACCCCCAAAATGTCTCAGTGACCCCAAAATGGCCCTGGGACCCCAAAATGTCCCCTGGGACCCCCCCCAATATTGTCCCTGGTCCCCAAAATGTTCCAAATTCTCGGGGACTCCCCCCCAAAGTTGTCCCTGACTCCCCCCAAATTTTCCCTAAATGTCCCAAATTCACGAGGACCCCCCGCAAATTATCCCTAACCCCCC
>NW_024519944.1:0-249 GCF_017590135.1 Pyrgilauda ruficollis
GAGCCAGCCCGCTCCTGGCCGGCAAACTTGTGTAATCTGCTCCCACCACCGCTTCCACGTCCCCTCTGTGAATCGGTCCCAGCCGCAGCCAATGAGACCCCGCCACTCGTACAGGAGTAGTCAAACACCTCTCAACCTTGACAACCCCAAACTTGGTGTCTCCAGGTGCTACTGACATTCTTTTTCTTTCCTTAGCCAACATCCTCTTTTCTCTTCAAGGAAGGCCTGTTCTGCTAAACTTTTTCCAGA
>NW_024519945.1:0-249 GCF_017590135.1 Pyrgilauda ruficollis
CTCCCCGGAGCTGAACAAGCTGTTCTGCCGCCTGGCCAAGCCGTGCCCGGTGCAGGTGCGGGTGGGGGTCCCGCCGCCCCCCGGCGCGCTGCTCCGCGCCCTCGCCGTCTACAAGAAGTCCGAGCACGTGGCCGAGGTGGTCCGGAGGTGCCCCCACCACGAGCGGGCCGGGGGCGGCGGTGAGAGACCCCCGAAATGGGGAGGGGGGGTCGGGTAAAAAATCCGGGGGGAATTGGGGGAAAATGGGGG
>NW_024519946.1:0-249 GCF_017590135.1 Pyrgilauda ruficollis
AATGATCAGGAAAAACAAAACAACGTGAAAGAAATGCAACTGTTCCTCAGACAAGAGATCAGGCTTGTCTCTGCAAGACTGCTTTTGCCTCAGCCATATTTGACAGTTTCTATCCCATCATCACACCACAAGGGCACCTCCTGGCCCAGTCAGGTCTGATCAGCTGATCCAGTGGGAGAAAGTTTCCAATTCAACCCACAGACATTTTAAAGGTGTAAAGAAAATGCTTCATCTGGGGTTCAGGGAGAT
>NW_024519947.1:0-249 GCF_017590135.1 Pyrgilauda ruficollis
TCCTGTTGTTTTCCCGCCGTTTTCCTGCCGTTTTCCCGCCGCTGCTCAGGCGTACTCCAGGCGCGCGGCCCCGCGGGGCTCGGGGCCCTTGGCCGGGCTCAGGCAGTCGCGCAGCTCCAGCTCCATCTTCTTGGCCTTCAGCGCCGCCGAGTGCAGCTTCTCCAGGAACTCCGGCATTCCTGGCAACCCCAAAGGGTGGGAAATAATTCCCAACCCCTCTTCCCAATTTTCCCTATTTTTCCCCCTTTT
>NW_024519948.1:0-249 GCF_017590135.1 Pyrgilauda ruficollis
GGTTTTGGGGGGTTTTGGGGACCCCCCGGCTCCGTGTGTCACCCCGCAGTGGCACCGATGGCGCCTTGGGTGGCACCAGAGCCCCCCGCCCCCACCCCGTGCCTGAGGTCTGGGGGGGGTTGGGGTCGGTCCTGGACCCCCCCCCCTGGGTGCCCCCCAAGACCCTGGGGCACCCCAAAAAGTTAAGGGGGTGGGGAAGGGGCTGTGAGGCATCCCCAGAACCCCAAATTCCTGCGTGCCCCCATCCCC
>NW_024519949.1:0-249 GCF_017590135.1 Pyrgilauda ruficollis
ATTTCAGGAAAAATTCAGCGAAAATTCGGTGAAAATTCTGGCAGAAATCCCGTGGAAATTTAGTGGAGATTCCGTTAAAATTCTGTGAAAATTTCGAGAAAATTCCACCCAAAATTCCTCCACAAAATCCACAGAAATTCAGGGAAAATTCCCAAGAAATTCCTTAGAAAATTCAGCAAAAATATGGTAAAAATTCCACAGAAATTCAGCAAAAATTTGGTAAAAATTTCACAGAAATTCAGTGAAAAT
>NW_024519950.1:0-249 GCF_017590135.1 Pyrgilauda ruficollis
TTTTTGGGGCTTTTTGGGGAGATTTTTGGGGGGGAGATTCTGGGATTTTTGGGGGCAATTGAGAGGTTTTTTGGGGATGATTCTGGGTGGGTTTTGGGGTCAATTCCGAGATTTCTGGGGGGTCTCCCTTGTACACGCGTGCGCTGCAATTGCGCCGTGCGTCCTGCAGGTGGCGCTGTGATGGCGGCGCTCACTGCAGAATTTTACATTGATTTTTACATCAATTTTTGGGGATTTTTTTGGGGTTTT
>NW_024519951.1:0-249 GCF_017590135.1 Pyrgilauda ruficollis
CACTGATCTGTCACCTCCATAAGTCACAGCACAGGGTGGCAGTGGCAGCTCATGGTGGCACATCCCAAGCCAGGAGGCTTCCAGGAAATCCTTCTCTGAGCTACAAATCAGCTCCTCCTCCTTGGGAGCTCCAAAATATAAAATTCTAGAGCTGTTGAGGTTGGCAAAGACCTTCTTACCATCAAGTGCAAGTGTGGCCTCAGCCCTGCCAAGGCCACCCCCACACCGTGTCCCCAAGTGCCACCTCCA
>NW_024519952.1:0-3105 GCF_017590135.1 Pyrgilauda ruficollis
GGGGGTGGGCATGGGGGGTCCCAGGTGAGCCGCGCACTGGTGCGGACCGCGGGGTGGCATTGTCGCCATCAGGGTGGCATTGTCACCACCGGGGTGGCCCTGTCACCGCCGGGCGGGCACGGTGACCCCCCCGGTGTGCCCGCAGGGACCCCCGGGAGTTCTCGCAGGGCGGCGAATGCACCGAGTGCCACCCGGAGTGCGAGCGCATCGACGGCGGCGCCACCTGCAACGGCTCGGTACGGCCCGGCCGTGTCCCCGCCGTGTCCCCGCAGTGTCCCCACACTGTCACAAACCCCCCCCCCCCGCCCCCTGCAGGGTGCCGACACCTGCACGCGCTGCGCCCACTATCGCGACGGGCCGCACTGCGTGGAGCGATGTCCCGATGGTGTCCTGGGGGAGCGCGGCCCCATCTACAAATTCCCCGACGGGAGCCGCGAGTGCCGGCCCTGCCACGAGAACTGCAGCCGGGGGTGCGTCCGGCCCCGGGGGGACACGGGGACAGCCAGCCGGGGGGGGTCTGGGGGGGCCCGGGCAGGTTATGGGGGCAGGATCCCATGGGGGAATGGGGGAGGGTCGTGGGAGGATGTGGAGGGCAGGGTGGGGGTCTCAAAAGCTCTTTGGGAGGAGGGTGGGGGTCCCAAAAGCTCTTTGAGGAGTTTCTTTGGGGGCTCTGGGCAGGTTGGGGGGCTCAGGACCCGACTGGGACCCCGTGGAGGGGAGGGTAGGGGTCCCAAAATCTCTTTGGAAGGAGGGTAGGGGTCTTGGGGTATCACTGGGGGCAGGGTGGGGGGTCTCAAAACCTCTCTGGGGAGCCTCTTTGGGGACCCTGGGGTATCACTGGAGGGGACCCGGGCAGGTTGGGGGGCTCAGGACCCCAGTGGGACTCCGTGGAGGATAGGGTGGGGGTCCCAAAACCTCTTTGGGAGGAGGGTGGGGGGTCCTCGGGCATCATTTGGGGCAGGACTAGGGGATTCAGGATCTCACTGGTGGCATTTTGGGGTGTGGGGACCCCACGAGGGGCAGGCTGAGGGTCTGAGACGTCGTTCAGGGCAGGTTGGGGGGTCTGGGGACCCCGCGGGGCACAAGTTGGGGTCCCGGGTCTCCGCTGGGGGGGGTCCCCCAGGGGCTGACCCCCACGTCCCTCCCCACAGGTGTGTGGGGCCGCTGCTGCGGGACTGCCTGGGGGACACCCTGCCCGTGTCCAGGTACCGCGGGGGGGTCGGGGACATCCCGGGGGGCTGCGGGGACCCTGGGGGGGCTGTGGGGACATCCCGGGGTGGCTGTGGGGACATCCCGGGGGCTGCGGGGACATCCCGGGGGGCTGCGGGGACATCCCGGGGGGGCTGCGGGGACATCCCGAGGGGCTACAGGGACATCCCGGGAGGGCTGTGGGGGCATCCCGGGGGTTGTGGGGACATCCCTGGAGGTGTGGGGACATCCCGGGGGGCTACAGGGACCCTGAGGTGCTGCCGGGACCCTAACTCTGTGCTTTCCCACGTCCCCATCCCCATCCCCGTCCCCGTTCCCGTTCCCATTCCCATCCCCGTTCCCGTTCCCGTCCCCGTTCCCGTCCCCGTTCCCGTTCCCGTTCCCGTTCCCGTTGCTGTTCCCGTCCCCGTTCCCGTTCCCGTTCCCATCCCCGTCCCCGGTCCCGTCCGGTTCCCGCCCGGTTCCCGGTCCCGCAGGCGGACCCCGACGCTGATCGCGGTCATGGTGGTCGGGGCCGTGTTCCTCTCGTGCTCGCTGGTGCTGCTGGCGCTGCTCTACTGGCGGGGCAAGAAGATCCAGAAGAAACGGGCGATGCGGCGCTACCTGGAGCGGGGCGAGGTCAGCCGGGACACCGGAGCGGCCCCGGGAGCGGCACCGGGAGCGGCCCCGGAGCGGCCCCGGAGCGGCACCGGGAGCGGCACCGGGAGCGGCCCCGGGAGCGGCCCTGGAGCGGCCCCGGAGCGGCCCCGGAGCGGCACCGGGAGCGGCCCCGGGAGCGGCACCGGCGTGGTGGGGAGGGGGCGGGTCCTGTGTCCCACCGGGACAGCCCCATCCCCGTCCAGTCCCAGCTCTGCTTCCATCCCAGCCGCTCCCCATCCTCATCCTGCTGTGCTCCTGTCCCTGTCCCCATCCCTGTCCCTTTTTCTGTCCCTGTTCCTGTACCCGTCCCTGTCCCATCCTCGTCCCCATCCTGTGGCCATGTCCCTGTCCCTGTCCCTGTCCCCATCCCATTCCCACACCCTGTCCCTATCCCATCCCCATTCCCACGCCAGGTCCCATCTTGCCACGCCGTGTCGCTGTCCCCATTCCCATGCCGTGTCGCTGTCCCCATGCCGTTCCCACTTCATGTCCCTGTCCCCGTCCCTGTCCCCGTTGCCACGCCGTGTCCCTGTCCCCGTCCCCATCCCCAATTCATGTCCCTGTCCCCTTTGCCATGCCGTGTCCCTGTCCCCATCCCCACGCTGTGTCCCCGTCCCTGTCCCTGTCCCCATGCCACGTCCCCGTCCCTGTCCCTGTTGCCACGCCGTGTCCCTGTCCCTGTCCCTGTCCCTGTCCCCATGCCATGTCCCTGTCCCCGTTGTCACACCATGTCCCTGTCCCCGTCCCCATGCCGTGTCCGTCCCCATGCCGTGTCCCCGTCCCTGTCCCCGTTGCCACGCCGTGTCCCTGTCCCTGTCCCCATTGCCATGCCGTGTCCCTGTCCCCACGTCGTGTCCCCGTCCCTGTCCCCGTTGCCACGCCGTGTCCCCACAGAGCCTGGAGCCGCTGGACCCCAGTGAAAAAGCCAACAAGGTCCTGGCCCGGATCTTCAAGGAGTCGGAGCTGAAGCGCCTCAAGGTCCTGGGCTCCGGCGTCTTCGGCACCGTGCACAAGGTGGGGGCTTGGGGAGGGGGCTGGGGGGCCGTCCCAAAAATCCCATTGATCCCATCCCAAATCCCATCCCATCAATCCCATCCCATTGATCCCATCCCATTGATCCCATAAATCCCATCCCATCCCGTTCCATCCCATCCCATCCCATCCCATGCCATCCCAAAGTCCCATAAATCTCATTGATCCCATTGATCCCATCCTATCCCCTCCCATAAATTCCATTCCAAATCCCATAAATCCCAT
>NW_024519953.1:0-249 GCF_017590135.1 Pyrgilauda ruficollis
CTTGCTGTGCTGGGACCCCAGAGCTGGGCACAGCACTCCAGGGGGGGTCTCACCTGAGCAGAGCCTTGGGACAGCACCACCTCCCTGGATCACTGCCCACACTGCTATGGAAGCAGCCCAGGACACAGGACACATTTCATATCATTGATACCATACATAGGAATATACATAGTTCATGCCATGTGGATGTGAGTGTCCTAATAAATCAGTGATTTTAAAAAACCAAACACCTGTGTGTCCCCTTCCCCC
>NW_024519954.1:0-249 GCF_017590135.1 Pyrgilauda ruficollis
TTGAAAAGCCTGCCTAATTTTTCTTTTAAATGGTTTATTAAAGCCTAGTACATTTTTAGGCATGTCTGCTGGTTCAGCTGCTCCAGGAGCACAGCAGAGTCTGGTCCACACATCTGAGAACTCCTTCCCTTGTGAGATCTCCCCTGGTGTCCCAAGCATTAGCAGCACTGGTGGCTCACAGAGTTAATCTGGATCCAAAGGACCAGAGACAGGCCTGGATGGAGGGGCAGGGCGAGGGCTGGGGGCAGT
>NW_024519955.1:0-249 GCF_017590135.1 Pyrgilauda ruficollis
AGGAGCTCATCTTCATATTGCAACTTCCTTGCATCCAGTTTCCTCTGCTCCTTCTGTAGCTCAATAAGATTCTCACATTTCTTTTTTGTTTCATTAAGAAGAGTCTCTTTCAGTTCTTTCAGCTTCAGCTCTGTGCTTGATTTCCACTGGATCAGTGTCTCACGGTCTTTGTCTTCCCTGAAATACTTTTCCACTTCTTTCTCAATGGCATCACTTGTCTCTCGCACCAGCCCTTCAAGGTGCTCTCTG
>NW_024519956.1:0-249 GCF_017590135.1 Pyrgilauda ruficollis
GATTTTGGGAAGATTTTGGGAGAATTTTCGAGGGAATTTTGAGGGAATTTTTGGGAATTTGGGGAGGATTTCAAGTGGGATTTTTGGGGAATTTCGAGGGGGATTTTTGGGAATTTTGAGGGGATTTTGGGAAGATTTTTGGGAATTTTGGGAGGATTTCAAGGGGGATTTTTGGGAGAATTTTTGAGGGAATTTCGAGGGGATTTTTGGGAAATTCGAGCAGGATTTTTTGGGAATTTTTTGAGGATT
>NW_024519957.1:0-249 GCF_017590135.1 Pyrgilauda ruficollis
GGGAAAAAAAGGAGAATTTTGGGCAAACTTTTGGGATGTTTTCGTGCAGGCGTGGGCCCCGGGGCGAGCCGCGAGTCGCTGCTGTCGGCCGTGGCCAGCGCCCTGCACACCAGCTCGGCTCCCATCACCGGCCAGAGCTCGGCCGCCGTGGAGAAGAACCCGGGCATTTGGCTGAACACGGCGCAGCCGCTCTGCAAAGCCTTCGTGGTCACCGACGACGACATCCGGTCAGTCCGAAACGCCCCAAAA
>NW_024519958.1:0-249 GCF_017590135.1 Pyrgilauda ruficollis
GGGCGTGGCCGGGCTGGGCTGGGCGTGTCCAGGATGTGTTGGGCGTGGCCGGGCTGTGTTGGGCGTGGCCTGTGCGGGTTGGGCGTGACCTGGGCAGGCTGGGCTTGTCCAGGGCGGGTTGGGCGTGGCCGGGGCGGGCGTGGCCGGGGTGGGCGTGGCCTCTGACCTGGTGGAACTTGGGGTGGGCGGAGTCTCGCAGCAGCAGCAGCAGCAGGCTCTCGAAGCTGCTGACGAAGGCGCCGGCCTGGC
>NW_024519959.1:0-249 GCF_017590135.1 Pyrgilauda ruficollis
TTTCGGGTTTTTTTGGCTGTCCCAAGCCCCCCAAAACCCCCCAAATCCCCCCGCAGGCCCCCCCGGACCTGGAGCGCATCGCGGCCTCCATGAGAGCCCTGACCCTGCGGGGGGGGGGCGACGGCACCGAAATGTTCGGGGACCTCCCCCGGCCCCGGCTGCTGGCTGGAGACCCCCCGTGACCCCCCCAAAAAACCGGGGACCCCCCACAACCCAACCCCCCCGAAAACACCCCAAAAAACCCCAAAA
>NW_024519960.1:0-249 GCF_017590135.1 Pyrgilauda ruficollis
AAAACTGGAATAGAGCATGGTTCAAACTTAGTAATACTGAACCTTAACAAAAATAAAATCTACCAAAATTAACTTCATAAATCTTAGCCTTATTCAATGTAACAGAACGTAACTGAGCATTACAATATTGGGCCTTAATTTAACAGAATTAAAATGAACAGCCTTAAAAGTTATAGATATGACATGACGTGACTTAGTCTACGGTTAACACAAAAAGACAACTAAAAGGTGAATAAGCCATATGTGAAG
>NW_024519961.1:0-249 GCF_017590135.1 Pyrgilauda ruficollis
CCCCCCCCTCGAGCTCCCAGAGGCGGCGGCGGATTTTGAGGAGGGGGCGCAGGAGCCCCCCCGGGCCCAGCGGGACCCCCAGGCGCAGGCGGAAGCCGCGGGTGGGCAGCAGCAGCGGGGGGTGCTCCGAGAAGCTCTCGAAGATGTCACCTGGGGACCCCAAAATCGCCCAAAATCACCCCAAAATCACCCCGGGACCCCCGAAACCCCCCCGGGAATCCTCAAAATCCCCAAAATCCCCCCAAAACC
>NW_024519962.1:0-249 GCF_017590135.1 Pyrgilauda ruficollis
TTGTGTATAACTTTGTGGCTGCTGTTACTGTGCTGTTAGTAATCTAAGGTTTTAATGAATTGAAATGACTAAACAAAAACACAGTCTCTGCCTTGTCTACACACAGTTCAGTCTGCAAGGAACTCCTTTCAATTTCCTTTGTAAAAAAACTTCCTCATTTTTCCGTTCCACCCTCCTAAGTTAAACATCGTTGATTTTCCCGTGTTCTCTTAATTATAGCCAACACATGGAAACAAATCAACACAGCTT
>NW_024519963.1:0-3236 GCF_017590135.1 Pyrgilauda ruficollis
CCCCTGTCCCCGCCCCCCTGAAGCCCCGCCCCTGGGGTATAACTCGGGGGCCCTACGGGGCGACCCCCGCCTCCCTCCTCGACGGCTTCGTAACAGTTCGGGCAGCGAGCGGCCATGGTGAGGCTGGGGGCGTGCCGGGGTCGTGAGGGGGCTCCGCGCCGGGTGGGACCCCCGGGGAGTGCGGGACACCCCCGAGCAGCGCGGGGGGCTGAGCGGCCGGGACCCCCCATGTCCCCTGCAGCACATGGGGCCGTGCTCTGGAGGGGCTGGGAGCTCCTCGCGTGTTCAGGACGCCCTGTGGGGCCGCCGGGTTCTTGCGGGTCCTGGGCAGGAGTTGAGGTGGGGGTGCGTGTGTCTCCCGGAAGCGGGGGCTTCCCCCAGCCGGGGGTCGCTGCCCGGGGTGCTTCCACCCTGGTTCCGTGCCGATCCCCCCCGGGCTCCCTGCTAAATGCGTGGGGACACGCCGAGTGGCACTGCGTGTCCTGGGCTCCCACGTGGCCACGCAGGTCCTAAACCCGTCCCCACAGCACCCCTCGGGAGAGAAACAGGCCAAGAGGGGCTTTGGGGGCACCGGGGGCACCCCCCGTGCCACCCTCTCCCGGTTCTGTTGGCCGGGACACGCGTGGGTGTGAGTCACGGCCGGGGGGGGGTAAAGATCCCAACGTGGCCCGGGCACAACCGGGAGTGGCTGGCGCGGGGAAAGTCCTCCCGGTCACCAGAGTTTGCTCTGGCCCGGGTGGAGCTGAACCGGGACAGTCAGGGGTTGTGCGAGGGCTGCTGGAGAAGTGAGCGGCTCCGCTTTCCGTGAGGTCCAAGGATGTCTCCGAAGTGAAGAGCAGCCCCCTGGGGAAGGGGCTGAAGTGTCCCTGTCCTGTGTAACCCGTGGGTGGAGGGGACTGGGAATGGTGGGCACCGGGAATGACCCTGGAGGACCCAAATTCTGGGTGCTGATAGCATGAATGGCACCAACACGTGTAGGGTTTCCCCTCCGTGGGGGTCAGGATGGGACCCCAGAGCTGAGCACTCGCTGTGTCTGTGGTACCCCCAGGGCTGAGCACACTGGCAGCCCCACTCTGGTCCCTCCACACCTCCCTGGGTGCCTCCAGCTGGAGTTTGGGGTGATGCTGGGTCAGCCCTGTGCAAGCCAGGGCAAAACCAGGGTTTGGGGTTATGCCCACCCTGTTATGGCTTAGTCCCTCAGTGGGGAGGGGCAGGATGGGACCCCCAGAACTGAGCACTGTGGGGTGTGTAGGGTGAAGGGCACCAACTGGTGCAGGGTCTGAGCCCCTGGGGAGGGGGAGCAGGATGGGACCACCACAGCTGAGCACAGTGGGTGCATCTGGGCAGGATCTGGCCCCATCCAGCCTTGGGGAGAGACCCTTCCCAGCTGGGTGCCAGCCCGGTGCGTGCCGGGGTGGGACAGAGAGGGGACAGAAGAGGTGACCCAGTGGCGTGTGCCCCCGCAGCGCGAGTGCATCTCCATCCACGTGGGCCAAGCGGGCGTGCAGATCGGCAATGCCTGCTGGGAGCTGTACTGCCTGGAGCACGGCATCCAGCCCGACGGGCAGATGCCCAGCGACAAGACCATCGGCGGGGGGGACGACTCCTTCAACACCTTCTTCAGCGAGACGGGCGCCGGCAAGCACGTGCCCCGGGCCGTGTTCGTGGACCTGGAGCCCACGGTGATCGGTGAGCGCGCGGGGGGCGGCCGGCGGGGCGGGCGCTGGCGGCGGGCGCCGGCTGCTAACGGGGCCCGGGGCTGTCCCCGCAGACGAGGTGCGCACCGGGACGTACCGGCAGCTCTTCCACCCCGAGCAGCTGATCACGGGCAAGGAGGATGCGGCCAACAACTACGCCCGCGGGCACTACACCATCGGCAAGGAGATCATCGACCTGGTCCTTGACCGCATCCGCAAGCTGGTGAGTGTCCTGTGGGGTCTCACCCTGCGGGGTATGTGGGGACAAAGGGAAGCTACAGGTGTCCCTGGGCAGGTGCTTCTCAGCCCATCAGTGCTTTGAGGCAGAGAGTGGGGATGTTCCAGGACGGACCTGCTGGCCCTATCCTAGCCCAGTGTGAAGCCTTGCCGAGGGGAGGAGGGTGTGAAGCCCCATGGCCAGGGCAGGGGGGGGCAGGAAAGATGGTTTGGGTGCTGGTGCAGCACTGGTTTGACTGGTGTGGCTGCCCAAGCTCTTTGAACCTCTGGTTCCCACGCTGGATCTGGCGCCGGGGTGGCCGGACCTGCTGCGCCAGCGGCTCCGCTCGGGGAGCTCCTGGCACATCAAAGGCTGAGCTGGCTGCCCGTGGGCTCTTGTGGGATAAGAGCCTGTTCCTGCTGCACCCTCTTGGAAAAAGAGGGGGTGAAGCTGTGGCTGACTTCCAGATCCTGCTGGGGTGTCTCCCAAGAGCTGGGGTATCCACCATGAGTCAGTGTCCAACATGTAAGGTCAGGGCCACCTTGTCTCCCACTCTGGTGGTTCCTGCCGTGGTGGTGGAACACCCTAATGATGTCCTCATGAGGCCAAGGAGAGGGGCAACTTCTGCTGCCTGGAATAAACATGTCCCTCCTTGTCTCTACTGAGTGTCCCCAAATCCCTGCAGGAAGGGATCACTTTCCCTGGACCTGGTGGGAAGGTCCTGAGATCCTGGAAGGAATATTTGCCTTCCAGGGCAAGTCAGTAGCAGCTGAAGTTCAGAATTCCTGACAGTTTGCTCTTGTTTTCCCCTTCCCACCTCGCAGGCTGACCAGTGCACAGGGCTGCAGGGCTTCCTGGTGTTCCACAGCTTTGGCGGTGGCACCGGCTCTGGCTTCACCTCCCTGCTCATGGAGCGGCTCTCTGTCGACTACGGCAAGAAGTCCAAGCTGGAGTTCTCCATCTACCCGGCCCCGCAGGTGTCCACGGCCGTGGTGGAGCCCTACAACTCCATCCTCACCACCCACACCACCCTGGAGCACTCCGACTGCGCCTTCATGGTGGACAACGAGGCCATCTACGACATCTGTCGCCGCAACCTGGACATCGAGCGTCCCACCTACACCAACCTGAACCGCCTCATCAGCCAGATCGTGTCGTCCATCACGGCCTCGCTGCGCTTTGACGGAGCCCTGAACGTCGACCTGACAGAATTCCAGACCAACCTGGTGCCCTACCCCCGCATCCACTTCCCGCTGGCCACCTACGCCCCGGTCATCTCTGCTGAGAAGGCTTATCACGAGCAGCTCTCGGTGGCCGAGATC
>NW_024519964.1:0-249 GCF_017590135.1 Pyrgilauda ruficollis
CCGGCACGGCCCGGCACAGCTCCGCACTGCCCGGCCCGGCCCGGCACAGCTCTGCTCGGCCCCGCACGGCCCCCATAGCACCGCATGGCCCGGCACGGCCCGGCACAGCTCCACATGGCCCGGCCCGGCATGGCCCCGCACGGCCCGGCACGGCCCCGCACAGTCCTGCATGGCCCGGCCCAGCACGGCTCCGCACGGCTCGGCAGAGCCCCGCACGGCCCGGCACGGCCCCCACACAGCCCCGCAGGC
>NW_024519965.1:0-249 GCF_017590135.1 Pyrgilauda ruficollis
TCATCATCATCATCATCATCACCCCAATGTCCTCCTGTCCCAAAGCCCCTGTGGGGAGCTCAAAGCCCTCCCAAATCCAGGGAGGGCTCAGCCTCCTGCCCCTTGAATTCCCGAGGTTATTCCAACAGGATCCAGCGCTGTTGGAAACCCTGAGGATGATCCAGCCCTGGGACAACACAGCCACAATTCCCAGCTCTGGGTTTGTCACCTCCAAACAACCCCAAAAAACATCAAACGAGGCCAAAAAAA
>NW_024519966.1:0-249 GCF_017590135.1 Pyrgilauda ruficollis
ACCTGGGCGGGGCCTGTGCCACACCTGAGTCAGCCCAGGCTCCACCCACAGCCCCCCCACCCCGTGCAGGTGACCCCACCCCCCCAGGTGGGCTCACCTGGTGACCCCGGGCGTGGCCCCCACCCCGCAGGCGCGGCTGCGCTTCAGGCTGTTGATGAGGCTGCTCTTGCCCACGTTGGGGTACCCTGGGGAAGGGGTTAGGGTCGGGGGGGCCCCAAAGCCAGCACCCCAGCCCCCCCAACGTTCCCC
>NW_024519967.1:0-249 GCF_017590135.1 Pyrgilauda ruficollis
TGATGATCTCAGAGGGCTTTTCCAACCCTAACAATTCTATGATTCCATGATTTTACCTTTGCAGCGTCTCCCTGTTCTCATCACTTTGAGGACAGGGAAGCTCAGGGTTGGGAGACATGCCCAGGTGTCAGGACATGGTCTGGGAGGGAGACACGATGGGATCATGGCAAAGGGGAGACTGAACCCCTCCATCAGTGAGTCACAGAATCACAGATCTTAAATCTCATTTCATTCCAACCCCCTGCCATG
>NW_024519968.1:0-249 GCF_017590135.1 Pyrgilauda ruficollis
ATGGGGGCTGCCATCTTGGATTGCAGCAGCCATGATGGACTAGGGCAATGGGAGCTGCCGTGCTGAATTGCGACACGGGGGCTGCCATATTGGATTATGGGTCGCCATGTTGGATTTGATGCCGCCACGTTGGACTGGGGAAGGGGTGGGGGCCGCCATATTGGATTGAGCTAGGGCAGCAGCCATATTGGATTATGTACCGCCATATTGGAATGGAATACAGGAGCAGCCATATTGGATTGGGAGCAG
>NW_024519969.1:0-249 GCF_017590135.1 Pyrgilauda ruficollis
CTCTGAGATCATCTTCATCTCTAGGAATAGAAGTCATCTTCTTCCCTGGGGCAGAGGGTCTTCATTACTCTTCTCTCTTTCTCTCTCTGTTTAAGCTTCTCATAGGATCACAGCTACCTTAATATCTGCTTGCTTTAGCATGGAGGCCTTTGTTCATATCTACCATTTAAACACCTCATCTCCTCATACTTTCAACAAGTTACAGGGAAAAAGAGTCGGATCTATCAATTACATTCTTCTCCATAGCTT
>NW_024519970.1:0-249 GCF_017590135.1 Pyrgilauda ruficollis
CCCCCAGCCCCTGCTCCCCCCAGCCGTAGCCCGGACCCTGCTCCCCCGGCTGCCCCAGCCGTGCCCCGGGGCCCCGGGACAGGCACGGCAGCGCCCCTCGTGTCCTGCAGGGCCCGGCCTGAAGGTCATCAGCACCTTGTCCGTGGGCTTTGACCACCTCGCCCTGGACGAGATCAAGAAGCGGTAACCGAGCTGCCCCTCTCCTGCCCTGCTCTGACCCCTCGTGCTCCCACCCCCCTGCTCTGCCCC
>NW_024519971.1:0-249 GCF_017590135.1 Pyrgilauda ruficollis
CTGGATGGTTTTTGTGGTTCTCAGTTCTTGCCCTCCCTCCTGTCTTCCCCAGCAATCCTCTTCATCCTGGGCTTCCTCGTGCTGGTGCTGACCACCCTGGCCATCGTGTTCCAGCCTGCTGGCCCCAAAATCAGCCCCCTGAAGAGCTGGAAGCCACGCTGGAGGAGCCTGGGGGAGCCGCACATCCCACCAGAGTACATCCTCCTTAGGGACAGGTAACGACCAGCCTCTGCAGGCTCCTACCAAAAA
>NW_024519972.1:0-249 GCF_017590135.1 Pyrgilauda ruficollis
GGGCGTGGCTTAGCCCCAAAGTGGGTGTGGCTCCCCAGATGTTTTGGGGCTCCCAAATCTCACCTGTGTGGGGGTGTGGCCACTCTCACCTCTGTGGGCGGGGCCTGTCTCACCTGTGGGGGCGGGGCCTGTCTCACCTGTGTGGGCGTGGCCTCACTCACCTGTGGGGGTGTGGCCTCACCTGTGTGGGCGTGGCCTCGCTCACCTGTGGGGCTGGGGCTATGCTCACCTGTGTGGGCGTGGCCTCAC
>NW_024519973.1:0-249 GCF_017590135.1 Pyrgilauda ruficollis
GCCGGGCGCCCCCCACCCTCCCGTCCCGGCTCCCCCCAGATTTGGGGGGCTGGAGGGGGGGGGGCGAGTGCAGCTCCCGGTTTGGGGTGCTGGGCGGGGGGCGGTGGGCTTCTAGTTTGGGGGTGACGCCCCCCCGACCCCCCCAGAGCCAAGTACAACCTGAACGAGCTGAGCCAGGACACGGCGGCCGAGCTCATCCAGTTCGCGCTGGACTCGGGGGTGCAGGTGGCCCAGGTGGGGTTTGGGGGG
>NW_024519974.1:0-3210 GCF_017590135.1 Pyrgilauda ruficollis
TAGCAATGCTTGGTGCAAGCAAAAAGATGCTTTAAGTAAATAATAAGCAGATATGTTATAGTAGACCTATGAAACGCAAAGTAGTTAACAAACAATGTGGTTACAAAGGTTTCTTTTTAGGTCAACCGAGAGGGGGAATTGTGGGAATCTATCCCAGTAGGTTCCAGCCGGGCTGTGCCCGGTGGACTGCCGAGGCCAGGATAGTCTCAGTGGAGGCCCAGACTTGGTCCAATCTCCCAAGCTGTTCCTAGCTGCAGGCAGCCAAGCAAGCTCAAGTGATTTCAGCTCTTAGTGATTATCAGCTCTGTGTGATTATCAGCTCTTTTGGCTTGCTTGGGCCGAGGCAGCAGACGCAGGGAGAGAGGGGAGAAGCGCTGTATAAGGTTCCGCAGGATTCTTTATTAGGGTGTCCCACGAAGGTTCTCAGTGACAGCTTCTTCTGCCGAACCAGGCAGAATTAGGGGTTTTTATACCCTACAGAGGTTTTGAAAACTGTCCAATAGAAAGGGTCAGGGAAAAGTGACCTACAGGCTTACAGAGAGATAAGCAGGGTCCAAAGGCGGAAGAGAGGGGCTTCTAAGGCCCGAGTCATCGTGACTTGGCATTTCCTAGCTCAGGCTTCTGACCTCCAAGGAGGAGGCCCTCGGCCTGCTACAGGAATCCATAAAATCAGAGGGTTTTGGGAAAGCTGCGAAAGGCAGGCCTCAGAGACAGCAGAACTGTGATTAGAGCTAAGCAGTAGCCATAAAATAAGTTAGCAGAAAAATTATGTAAAAAGTAGAAAAGTAAGGACAAATGGAACAATGGTCTGTGTATTAACACTTGTCTAGAATAGCTCCCTAATCTGCAGAAAAGTATATCTAGCGAGATATTAGGAAGTTCTAAGCTTAATAATGGAGCTCTGTGCATTGTGTTTTAAGGCTTACAAACAGGTATTGTATTCGAAATAAGCAAGCATTGTTTTAACCGAAGGTACCTGTGCTTATAGTGCTTGGATAGAACTACTGTCAATATGCTTTTGCTTTGTGTGATTGGTCAAAAAACTTATAATGTAAGTTGTAACATTAAGTTCTTGGTGTGCTGCCTGGGATGTGAGCTGCTGGCATCTTCCCATTGTCATAGCCATTTAATGAGACTGATGCTGGAAAATAAAACAGCTCAAAGCACGTTCCTAGCAGTCCCGTCCAATTCGTGATTTCTACATAGCCCCCAGCCAGCAATAAAAGGCTCCAGAACAAACCATTGTTCCCAGCTGCAGAGCAGAGCACATCCTTCACCTCTGGTCCTGTCCTGACAGGGCCAAGGGCTACTGCACGAGCGATCTCCTGCTTCATCTGGGCAAAGGCTTGTTGCTGTTCAGGGCCCCAGTGGAAATCATTGGCTTTTTGCGTGTGACCAGGTAGAAAGGGCTCACAATCTGGCTGCACTCAGGACTGTGCATTCTCCAGAAGCCTATGGCACCTAGGAAAGCTTGTGTTTCCTTCTTGTTGGGAGGTGGATACATAGCAGTGATCTTGTTGATTCCCTCTGTCAGGATCTGACAATGTCCATCTTGCCACTTGACTGCTAGAAACTGAATTTCTTGAGCTGATCCCTTAGCCTTATTTCGCTTCATGGCAAAACCAGCTTTCAGCAGAATCTTGATCATCTTCTCTCCTTTTTTGAAGACTCCCCCTGCTGTGCTCCCCCATACAATGATGTCATTAATATACTGTAGGTGTTCGGGAGTTTCACCGTCTTCCAGTGTGGCCTGGCTCAATCCATGACAGATGGTGGGTGTGCTTCCACCCCCGGGGCAGTCAGTTCCAGGTGTACTGTACTTCCCTCCAGGTGAAGGCAAACTGAGGCCTGCATTCTGCTGACAAAGGAATGGAGAAGAAGGCATTGGCAATATCGATGGTTGCTTACCACTTTGCTGCCTTGGACTCCAGCTCTAACATGTCTGGCACAGCAGCGCTCAGTGCTGGTGTGACCTCATTCAGGCCATGGTAATCCACCATCAGTCTCCATTCTCTACTGGACTTAGGCACTGGCCATATAGGGCTGTTGAAAGGTGAACAAACCTTGCTGAACACCCCTTGGCTCTCCAGTTTAGAAATCATCTTATGGATGGGAATCACAGAGTCTCTGTTGGTACAATATTGCTGACGGTGTACTGTTGCTGTGGCGATTGGTACCTGTTATTCTTCAACTCTCAGCCGTCCCACAGCAGAGGGGTTGTCTGAGAGACGAGGCAAGGTATTCAGTTTTCTGATGTATCTACAACAGCTATCCTGAAAGCCCAACAATGTCCTTTTGGGTCTTTAAAATATCCATTTCTGCGATGGTCTATGCTGAGGATGCATGTGGCCTCTGGGCCAGTCACGATGGGTTGTTTCTGCCACTCGTTCTCTGTTAAACTCCCTTTGGTCTCCAATACAGTCAGCTGCTGGTCCTCCTGTTACCCCAGAAATAGAAATGGATTCTGCTCCTATGTACCTTGATGCCATCAGTGTAGTTTGGGCACCGGTGTCAACCAAAGCTGTATATTTTTGTGGGCCAGGCCACTGGATCCACACAGTCCAATAAATCCGATTGTCCCCGTCCTCTACCTGGCTAGAGGCAGGGCCCCTCTATTTCTGGTTGTGGCACACCTTGCTCTCTTCCTGTAAATAGGTTTCTAAGGTTCTTTCAAGAGGATCAGTCATATCTTCATTCCTATATTGTCTGGAATTCTGTGTGTAAGAGACTAGAGCAGCACTGACACTAGGCGAGCTTCTTGTGCTAGGTGTTCCTCTTTTCAGTTCATTTATCCGGGCTGCTAAGGAGGTGGTGGGTTTTCCATCCCACTTCCACTGGGCTGCTAAAGAGGAGGTGGGTTTTCATCTCACTTCCTCATGTCTTCTCCATGCTCCTGAAGGAAAAACCGGAGGTTACCTCGTTGAGTGTATCCTCTCTCCTTGGCTGGAGGATGCCGGCTCCTAATGGCGGAGACTCTTGTTGGTTCTGGAGAGATGTGGTAAACTTCTTCCTTAAGTTCCTTTTTCAGTTTCTGAATGCCCTCTTCAATCAAACTCCGGACTTGCTCAGCCAGCCTTGTTTCCATGGATGAGACATGGGTACGATATGGGGCGGTAACAGTGTCCTCGTAAATTCTTAGTTTATTGGCCAAGATGCCCACTCTGTCCTCACCTTGTCTCCATTGTAGTGGTGCCAGGTAACGGGAGTACA
>NW_024519975.1:0-249 GCF_017590135.1 Pyrgilauda ruficollis
CAGCTTTCCCCTATAAGCTTTCCCACCAGGACAGTTAGTCCTTGGCAATGGCTGATGGAAAGCTAGACAGAATGTACCTCCCAGGATTTTCTCAGCAGGTCTTAGAACTAGGTCTTCAGAACACCACCCCCTGGTCTATGTTTACAGGACTTGCCACCTGGCACTAAAGCAGAATTTTACGATAGGAATTTTAAACTAAAACCAAAGTGTTAAAATAGGACATCTAAGAGCATCAGACCAATCTGGCCT
>NW_024519976.1:0-249 GCF_017590135.1 Pyrgilauda ruficollis
TGGGCAGGGATTGGTTGGATTCTGATGGCTGTTTGCTCCAAGGAAAATGAATTATTCTATGGGAATGGGAGAATTTTGGGAAGGAATTTTTTGCATTCTGATGCTCTTTTCTCCAACAATACTTTATTGGATGCAGTAATTTCAATATTCCATGGAAATGGAAGAGTTTTGGGCAGGAATTGATTGGATTCTCTGATACCATTATCTCTGAGAACTTTTTTTGATCCATTAACTTCATTATTCCTTTGA
>NW_024519977.1:0-249 GCF_017590135.1 Pyrgilauda ruficollis
GTTAAAACAAACCTGATCTGGCATATATACCAACAGTCCAACTGAACATAGAAGGACTCCAGGAGAACTTGGTATTATCTAGAAGTCATTTAGTCAAAAAGGTTAGTAGGAAAGCAGTATATAACATTATTAGAGTAAAAAAGGAGTTTAACACAGTGAGAGGGGGAGATACAGGAGAAGAAATAAAGACATAGATAAAGATATAAATAAATATAGATAACGATTATATAGATATAGATGATATAGTTA
>NW_024519978.1:0-249 GCF_017590135.1 Pyrgilauda ruficollis
CATTTTTGTCATTTCCCATGAGGAGCTATTCTCTGGTTACAGGACCCTACTTCCAACCACTACAAGCCTTCCCCTCCATGCAAATATCAGGGATCTACAGATGAGCTTCTTCCCTGATATTTTTCCCTTTCCTTGCTCTTTTGTTTTTCTCCCACAGAAGCTCAACGGCTTTGGAGCCTGGCACCCCAAAATTTATGCCCAGAGAAGAATCAGTGGTTAAACCTTGATGTCCTGGATTTCTTTTTGTGA
>NW_024519979.1:0-249 GCF_017590135.1 Pyrgilauda ruficollis
GGTGGATTTTGGGGGTTTTTGGGGTGTGTTTTGGGGGTCCCCCTCTCCCCCCAGGACCCCCAACCGTTCTCACGGTGGGTTTTGGGGTGTATTTTGGGGTGTATTTGGGACCCTCTCTCCCCAGGACCCCCGGCAGTTCTCGCGGTGGGTTTTGGGGGGTTTTTGGGGTGTATTTTGGGGGTCCCTGACCCCTCTCTCCCCAGGACCCGGGGCGGTTCTCATGGCGGCTCCGGGGGTGGGTTTGGGTGG
>NW_024519980.1:0-249 GCF_017590135.1 Pyrgilauda ruficollis
CAGGTCGCGGTGCAGGTCGCGGTGCAGCTCGCGGCCCGGCGAGGGCCCCATGGCGCGCAGCAGCGCCGGGTGCTCGGGGGCGGTGGCCAGCAGCTCCTTGAGGATGTGGATGGGGGACACGGTGAGCTCCCAGTTGGTGATGCCGAAGTCGCGCAGGTGGGCGCGGGCGTGGCTCGACAGCCCCGCCCGCGTGTCGAAACCCGCGCCGCAGAACTCGCAGCGCATCAGGCTGAAGGTGCCCGGGTCGAA
>NW_024519981.1:0-249 GCF_017590135.1 Pyrgilauda ruficollis
GGGACATGGGAACAGGGTTGGGGACACATGGATGGGACATGGGGACACAGGGACAGGAGATGGGGACAAATGGGATGGGAGATGGGGACACAGGGACACAGCTGGGGACATGGGCACAGGGTTAGGGACACAGGGACAGGGCTGGGGACACAGGGACAGGGCTGGGGACATGGGGACAGGGCTGGGGACACAGGGACAGGGCTGGGGACACAGGAACAGGGTAGGTGACACTTGGGGACACCCCTCAGA
>NW_024519982.1:0-249 GCF_017590135.1 Pyrgilauda ruficollis
ATATATATACATATTAAAGTCATTAAATGAAAACCATGATTCTGTATTTTGGAGTATGAGAACCTACATTGTATACACACAGATACATGTAAAGCCCTCATCATATTGCTAAAGGTTATCCATGGCTCCTGGGGGGGAAAAAGCTTCAATTTCAGCCTGATTAACTCATATTTTCAAAATTATTGTGTTCTTAACAACCTCTTTTTAAAACAAGAGAAAGTTTAGAATAAAATTATTTTTAAATAGTTT
>NW_024519983.1:0-249 GCF_017590135.1 Pyrgilauda ruficollis
CCCAAACCCCTTTTTATTCCCATTTTCACTCTGTTTTTTCCCATTTTCAGGTGAACTCCTAGAACAACTCCAGCCAAACCCTCCTTAAATCCCATTTATTTCCTATTTTACCCCCCAAAAACCCCATTTTTTCTCCATTTTTACCTCCATAAACCTCATTTTTTTGCCATTTTACCCCCCAAAGCCCCATTTTTTCCCACTTTCACCCCATTTCTCCCCATCTCCAGGTGAATTCCTGGAGCGGCTCCA
>NW_024519984.1:0-249 GCF_017590135.1 Pyrgilauda ruficollis
AGCACAAGGGAGAGGAAGAGACTGAAAGAAGGGGGTGAGCTGTGCAGGCAGTGAGCAGGTAGAGCAGCTGAGGGCATTCAGAGCTGAGCCCTGGCATGGGCTGCTGGGGAGGAAAAGACCTCTTGATTGCTTGCAAAGGAAGCTTTGATTTCTTTAGGCAGCATGCTAGCATTTAAATCTTATGAGCTCTCAAGCAAAATCTACTTACGTTTCAGATGTATTTGTTCAGCTTTTCCAAACTGTTTTTTT